>NC_060956.1:21871972-22104472 GCF_910589235.1 Vespa crabro
TACATGAAAAATTTACGACGTATAAAGGTGAAACCAAAATGTTCGTACAATCACGTCAATGTCAATTTCTATTAGAACGTCTAATCTGGTCCAAAACATTTTTTATTCAAAGATACGAAAGAACGAAGAAAAAGTGACGAAAAACTGTATTAACTAAAAAGCACCCAGTCATTTTCAATAACTATTCTCGCCCGTCCAGACGGTATAACGAAAATTTGAATTTTTTTTTTTTTTCTTTTTTCCTACCAAGAGAGGGGTAGCATCTGTCGAGAAAAATTTGTCAAACTAACCTGTACGCGGCACACGCATGTAACACGGAGGTACGATGGATGAGGAGGAGAGATGGGGGAGAGAGAGAGAGAGAGAGAGAGAAAGGGAGAGAGGGAAAGAGGAATATAATCACGAGGCTCGAATCCGGGCGAGAGCGTTCGAGCTGGATAGCGGAACTTTTCGAGCGCTTTTTTACCACCGTCGTCGTCGTCGTCACCGCCATCATCCTCCCCGTTCCTCCACCACCCTCTCCCTTCCCCTCCCTCACTCTCTCTCTCTCTCCATTTCCTTCTCTTCGTTACCGTCGACGACGACGACGACGAAGCGTCGCTCGAGGCTCGAGAGCTTTTTCTGCATCGCGCCTTCGCGGTACGTAATGTCATTTCGCCCCGCTTCGATGCAGCGACGAAAACCCTCGTCCTCGGCTTCCACCGACGTTCCACCTTCCTTTTTTTCCTTTCTTATAATGCCTTCTCTCTCTCTCTCTCTCTCTCTTTCCTTCTCGTTCGCTCGTTCGCTCTTTTATATTACACTCACCGCTACGGTAGAGCGCCCTGTTAAGAGTTTACCGCATGGCAACGTATTTTTTTCGATACACGACGCATACTACGTTCCTGAGAGTAGAGTTCCAAGCCTCCGTTTATCATCCTTGGCTCATCACCAAGTATCTCCCTCTTGTCCTCTCTCTCACTCTCTCTCTCTCTCTCTCTCTCTATCTATCTATCTGTCTGTCTGTCTGTCCATCTATCTATCTGTCTGTCCGTCTGTCTTTTCAAAAAAATATTAAGAAAGTATTACAAAAAAGATAATGATTTATTTCCCTCAATGTTATATATTCGAAATTATAAAAATCTATCGGTTTTAATAGGGTCGCCGTTCGTTCGATAAATTTAAAAACAAAAAAGAAAAAAAAATGTTAAAGAGCAATACTGATAGAAGAATATTTTTATCGTGTCGAGCCGTTTCAGAGCTACGCGACAGTGTAACGACAGAGAGAAAGAGTTAACGAGTTTCGTTCCGCAAAAGCGACTTTAGAGATACGATTCGAGCGACTCTATACAATATATCGGATCGTTTCTCTCCACGAGGTTTTCCATCCGTCGTGGTGGAAGGCTAACGAACTATCGATGATTAATCGTCAAAGCTACCGACCGATATTCCTACACGTGTATTATCCATGTAGAGAGAGAGAGAGAGAGAGGGAGAGAAAGAGAGGGATACTCTCACTGTTCACCAAAGATTTTCCCTCTTCGAATGTTCGGATATCTGTTATTCCTATTATACCTTTCGATAGAGATATCATTGTGTTACTACGATCTTCCTATCGAATATAATGCCTTTTGATTCGCACCAATATCATATGCCTCTTACGCATAACGATTACGATATATATATATATATATATATATATATATATATATTTACGTATTTATGTAATCACAAAGTTGATTATCGAATAGAAAATAGAGAATTAAACATTTATATACACACACACACACACACATATATATATATAGTATAAAAATAATTCTCTGTTGGGGTCTCGAAGGATCGACCTATGAAACTTCTTTAATCTTTACAAGGCAGATATATTTCGAAATAAATCGATCCTTATCGTAAGATCGGAAACAAGAATATGAAATATCGATGACGTGGAATCTACTCGGAGGAGAGAAGAAGTCTCTCCGCGAATAAACTCACGTACATAGTTGTCGGTAGTCCAACGTTTTACGATAAAATCCGCAAACGATCGATCTATTAAACGAGGTAGCGTGTAATCTGATACACTAGCTGGTACTATCAAAAATTCACGAGGGTTTTCTCTCGTCCTACTTCGAGGACGATTACATCTATCGAACACAAGTAAATAATACGATCGTCTTCAAAGTATTTCTCTTTGTATAATGTGTGTCGATGAAATTTTTAAAATGTTCCATCGTCGAGTTTAAAAGGGACTGTTTTTCAACGTTAAGTTTAAGAAGATGAAGTAAAAGAACGAAAATGGATATATAGATTGAAAACTAATAATACGTAAAAAGTATATATCTATATAAGACTAAGTTAATAAGGGTTTATTAAGCTTTATGCTCTTAATAGATGTTGATTTTTGTTAATATCTTGGTAAATTATCGACGATCGACGAGCATCTCTCGCGCGTGGGCGCAAACACGATCGAATACGATCCTGACGTCTCTGTAACGCGAAACGCTTTCGTCGGATATCGAGCGGACGTGTACCTACCACGCACCGATTGATGGCCGAGCCAATTGGCAGCCGAGCACTTGGCAAGAATGATGCAATTAACCAATAAACACGCTTTCCAACAAGGCAACTGCACGTATGTATCTCTCTCTATACGTACGTACGTACGTATGTACGAGAGCACGATGCGGAGCACAATGACGCTGCCAATGACGCGCCACCCTACCTACGTACATATACATACATACATACATACATACATACATGAATGCATACATGCACATATACATTGGTATATACATTCTCTCCTATACGTCCTACGATATTCCACATATGCGTGTATACAAATACGGATACAACAAGAGCGAGCCGAACATAGGTATATCTGCAACATATTCTCATACTGGGCGAGATGAAGTTCATACGTTTGCCACGTTACGTCGGTCCATCGAGTTCGACGCTCGTAACGACGATTCCCGTTTACATTCAAACGTGGCTTTACGAACGAATTCATCCTTTCTAAAGTTACCATCTGACATTTCCGAAACGTCAAGAGTTGTTTCAAGTCATACATACCTTCTTGATCTTCGAACGTCATTCATTTCGAACTAAGAATCATCGGTATTTTGAACAAAATTAGATACTATTATAAAGTTATATTATATTACCATTAGATAATCTTATATCATATCACTTATATATTATATTACTATTGCGTATTATTTTTATATATCATTCGTCGAATTTGATTTTATCCACCCAACGATAGCACGCGCGTGCTATCCTTTTGTCCAAGGGTATATGGATTAATGTCCGAGGAAATTTTATGACCGTCGATGAAATTTCTTGAAACAATTTCTATTCCTTTCTTTTTCTTTTCTTTTCTTTTTCTTCGTCATACGATAGACCTTCGAACCGTAACCGCAAAGTCTAAAAATTTCGCACAAATGAACTCCGTCGAGAGACTATGGATAACCAACGGGTCGATACGCGCCGGGCTATCAAAAGTGTCACGTAAACTTTAACATTTCTCTTTCGAGCTAAGATCGTGGATTGCGCCGGATTGAAATGAAATGTTTCACGATGAAAATGATCCTCGTAATAACGCTTTAGAAAATGTCTTCATTCGGATAGAGAAATGACGTATTTAAAAGTGCGATCCTTTCTATTTTCTTTATGATTTATCACGCATATCACCATCTATTAGATGGCTCTTAAAGAACGGATAAAGATCCATAGCGGAATTTTGCGGAGTGAATTACAAACGTAAATAGTCGATGACTAGAACGATCTACTTGAACGATGATATATCGAGAAGTCGTTCGTTCGGAAGTCAACAATCCGATAACTCTTATCTTACCTTTAATACGTCCTCTATACGTGTCTACGTACATACCTACGTATATACATATGTATTATATGGACAAAATGTATACATGTATATACACACACATATATATATATATGTATATATATATCTGATAGGAATAAAGTAATTCTTTCGAAGCTTTATCCGTGCGACGAGTACGACACGTCGATAAGTCGTGGGAGAGATATCGAGGAAGAATTTACGTGATGATAGAGCTTCGACAGACGGCGACATTTTTCCACGACGATATAACGATCGTCATTGTCGTTGTTGTTCTCCTCGAGTACTAGCCTATCATTACGTTTACGATATGTTTGCGAATCCTTGTAAACTTACGTGATCTTATACACTGTTTCTATCCATTCCAAGTAGAACGCAATCAACGCTATCGTCGTTCGGGTTTAACAGTGATGAATAACTTTGACGGAACTATGAGTGTCGTATAATTATGATGACGTTGAGAAGAAAAAAAAAGGAAAAATGAAAAAAAAAAAAAAAAGAAAAGAATTTGTCGAACCTAGAAAAGAGCGATAACAAAGTGGTTTTTTGATGCAAGGTCGAACGAAACGCCGTTTTGTTTAGACTCGTTCGCACACGGCTAAGATAAAAGTATACGATAACGACCACCCAACTATTATTGTATAAAACTTAGAAAAAGAGATCTACATATATACATACGTACATACATATGTATGAACGTAAGTACTCGCAATTTATTTTCTCGTAATGCGTGGAATTTTTTTTGAATAGCTCAATAAATGGGTAGTACCTCGGTTAAATTTAGAAAGACGACGAGACGAGTATTTTAGCTTCGTTGGTTTCGTCCGTTTTCTTCTCGCGTTTCGTTCGTGGCGATGCCACGAAATAACCGGCAAGATTAAGTATCACCGTGTCGAGCGCAGGAAAGGGCAGAGTGATAATAACTGTTTGTTGAGGGTCGAGACAGAAAGGTCGTCGAAGGTTGCACCGTACCAAAGAAGAGGGTTGAATTACACTTTCTCTCTCTCTCTCTCTCTTTCTGTGTGTCGTATATGCGGGTAGACTCCTCCTAACGTAGAAATACGCTTGTCCCTTGTGAAAGAAACAAGAGTAGGAAACGGGGGTTGAAAGAGAGAAGGAGGAAGAGTCTCGGTCGTTAGCGAGACAACGAGTAGGGTGAGTGAGAGTTGCAAGAGAAAGGGGAGAGAGAGAGAGAGAGAGAGAGAGAGAGAGAGAGAGAGAGAGAGAGAGGATGAAACGGTTGGCCGCTTGTAAGAGCGAAAATGAAAACGTGGTAAGGCTGCTGCAGGCTGATACGGATGAGAGAGATCCTAACTTGAATACGGAAGATTCGTCAGCGTGAATGAGATAGATTCGAGCGTGGAAAAGGGCGAGCTCTCCAATGGAATGACGAATTACTTTTCGTAGGGGAAAGGAAAACGAAGGGGAACTGCGATAGAACCGGATTTTCCTTTATTTTGACGTCGAATCTATTTCCCCTCTCCCCCTCAAAGGGCAAACCTTCGCGCGAAATAAAATACATTATTATTAATTGAAATTACGGCTAATAAATTCAAAAGTGTTTAGAAAAATAATGATTTTTCTAATAATTCGCAATTCCATTGATTACGTCTAAACTTACATCTATACTTATATCTAAATCTTATATCCAAACTAATGTTTAATAATAATATTTAAATTAATAAAAAAAAATGTAACGATAATGTTGTTACAAAGGAATTGTAGCGGATAGAGAGAGAGAGAGAGAGAGAGAGAGAGAGAGAGAGAGAGAGAGAAAAGAAGAAGAAAAGAAAAAGCAAAAGAAGCGTAGGGCACTCGTCGAAAACGATCCGCGTCTGGTTAGGGTTAGCGAGTGAGTGTGGCGTAGCTCGAGAGCGAGAGAGGTAGGAATAAGCTCGAGACCACGTGGTTCGGCGGCGAGCCGTGGGGAGGGGATGAGAGCGGCGCGATGGTGGGGAGGTGCTTCTCGAGTCTGCGGTTGATTAGTTGATACCCGTCCGCCGTGGAGGAAGGATCGTTACGTTGATCTCGCGTTTCTTGCGCGTAAAAAAGATACTCGCGTGAGTACAAACGACTTTAGTGCTTTACGTTTAGGTGATTCATCGTCGTAAACGATTTCTATTTCGTACGTTCGAAGGAGGGATAATACACATTGGAAAAGAAAAAAGAGCACATTTCATTCGGTGATATCCCGTGAAAGGAACGGGACAAGTGCGTTTGTGTGAGTGCTGCGCGTACGGGAGCATCTTCATTTCTTTTTTTTTCTGGTGAAATAAAAGAGAAAGGAAAAAGAGAAGGGAAAGAAAAAAGAAAAGAAGGAGAGCGATTACAGTGCGTCGTCGTGTGCAATCGGAACGCGTGAAAAGGAAGTAACTCGATCGTTTGTTTATTCCGTTTTTCCTTTAGATATTTTTATACCTTGGTGGAATAATAGTGCGTACATGCTATGATCTGGGATACAATTGGATATACTTGAAGAGGATAGATAGGAACGGTGATATAAGAAGAGAAAAACGATCGCGTACACCGACGGCAACGACGTGGAGGCACCAAGGAAGGCCGCGGCCTCGTCCTAGCCTCTTAGAGGAATTCTCGCGACAAGATGTACCCCAGTGCCGGTATAAATGCGGCAGCTGTGGCCGTGGCAGCTGCGGCACGACACCCGGTAAGTGCTCGAAACTTACTTTGCCGTCTTTCTTTCTTTTTTTTTTTTCTCTCTTTTTTTACTTACGTCCTTTTCTTTTCTTCCTTCCCCTCCCCCTACTCTCTCCAGCCTACCCTCCATTCTTTGTCTCTTTCTTCGATCATCGACTGTGGTTTTAAACGATTATTAAAAGATAGGACGCTGGTTGTCGAGAAGTAATTTCGACCTTGCTCATCGACTTGAAAGAAATAAAGAGAGAGAGAGAGAGCAAATCGTTTATCTTTTCTTTCGATCTCAATGGGAAGCATACTTACGTAAAGTTCCGATACAGGTGGCCGCTTGAAAATCTAAAGCGCAGAAGATAGAAGGAGGCTATTTCGTTAAGAAATTTACGAGCCCGTCGGCTAATAACTCTCGTCTATCGTATGAGAGAGAGAGAGAGGGAGAGAGAGAGAGAAAGAGCACGAAGCTCGATGATTAGCTAAACCGTTGTAAACTTAAGCAATATATCTTCCGTAATACGTGTGTCGCACTTTCAAAGGCGAGATTCCCGGAGTAGTCGTCATCGTCGTCGCGAGAAGCACAAAGTGGTTCGTACTTTCTAAAATGTATATTATGTTCGTTCACGTCGAGACTCCGAGAAGTACCGAACGATTTTATTCCAACTGATTTTTCCTAAACACTCGAATCAATTTATCAGACGACAGAGCTCTTCCACGTACATACATATGTTTTACATGCACGCGTACGTAATTATATATGAATGGTAAAAGACGTTTTATTATCGTCGAAATGATTAGATGTATTTTCGTAATTTTAAAATTTTAAAAGATCCGTCGTCGGAAAAAAAAAATAAGTCAAAAAAAATATTATTCAAGTAGTAAACTTTCAGTTCTGTCAATAATAACAGGAATAACACGGGAAGAAACATATCTCGTATTGTACGTTATGTTGTTAATGTGTTCGTCCAATGTGAAATTATTTTCTCGAATTGAAAGTCTTAGAGAAACTGGAAAAGAGGAGGAAAAATTTGTTGTTTTTATTTTTTTCTCTCTCTCTCTCATTTTTTTACTTCTCTTTCTTTTTTACAAACGAAGAAGGTTCGTTCGGAAATAATATTAGAATGGGGGTCTCCGGTATATATCGTGGGGCCGGTTACAAAGCGTCTAGCTCATGACCGAGCTCTTCTCTCGACTAATATCCAGCGATTATCGATACAAAGCAACCGTGAAAGTATCCTCGGCGTTCTACTCGGGATCGCAACGTTCTGCTTCGTAGTCTGTGGTTTCCTCCTCGGTATACCGCCTCGTCGAGCATAGAGATTACAAACGGAATTTAAGCCGTCCTCCTCCTCCTCCTCCTCCTCCTCCAACGGCCAATTTACGTGTACACGAAGCAGCGCGTGCACAACGACCGAGTCTTCTTCTTCTTCTCTTCTTCTTCTCTTCTTCTTCTTCTTCTTCTTCTTCTTCTTCTTATTCTCGGCAGTCATTAACTTGGGATAATTTTATCGCGCTTTGGCCTTTTCCTACGTGATATTCTTCTTTTTCTCTCTCCTTTTTAATCTTTTTTTAATACCCTTTTTCCTTCTTCCAACTTTATTCCATTTTTTTCTTTGAGTCCCTTTTCGCAAATAGATCCTCGGGTGTGATCAAATCTTCATCTCGTTCAAAGACAAACTAGCATAAATTTATGTAATTAGGTTACTGATCGCTAAATCGAATATCGAACTTTTCAAAGATACGAGGATCCTATCGTACTCGAATACTCGAGTATTATTATATCGGCGTCGAAGCGTAAAACAATCTCTACGCTTCGCGAAACATTTAGCTTGGTGGTGGGTCCTTTCGAAACGGGATCCAAATACCACCATCACACGATTTTATTAACGATCCACGATATAAGTTAGTACTACTTATGTTGTGTTACGTTTCGATAAGGGACACGAAGAGAAAGGAAGGGAAGGATCGTCGAAGAAATTACAAGCCTTAACTACAAGGGGCTTCTTCGACCTAACCGATCAGTCCTACGACGATTATTCTCTTCTCTTCGAGGGAGATATAGTAGTAGTAGTAGTAGTAGTAGTAGTAGTAGTAGTAGTAGTAGTTCTATATCTTTACGAGTATTTTCTCGTAAGTCAATTATCTTACAGGGGGATACGTCTACGTAATCCTTTTACATTTTTGTCCTTAAATAATAAAAACGTTCCTTTAACGTTACATTCATCCAACGTGCCTTTACACGTTTTATTCTCAAACGAAACTTTGGCGAATACATAGCCCGACTCATTCGGTAAATATTTCATTGAGAGAAACGAGACACGAATGTGAATTTTTTTTTTACTCGGTAATCTCCCTCCCCTTTCTCTCTCTCTCTCTCTCTCTCTCTCTCTCTCTCTCTTTGTCTGTGTCTGTCCGTTTGTCTCTCTTTTATTTCTATCTCTTTCTCTCTCGAGTTCGATGACCGATAGTTTACGTTTCCTTCGAGCGTGACGTTTCCAAACCGAAGCACGACGGACCGGTCTGGACCAGTACGCGAAGGGCGATATGAAGAGGAAGAGGAGGGTAAGGGTGGGGAAGAAGGGAGGGGGGAGAGAAATATAGGCAGTATTGTCGGAGCGGAAGCTACACGTTTTTTTTTCTCCCCTATCGATGTCATTCCGCTGAAATAAAAACGTCGATCCGGCAAATATTGACGATTTTTCGTGTGGCGCAGGATGTCTGGAGAGAGAGAGAAAGAGAGAGAGAAAGATGGACAGACAGTGGGAAACGAGCAGAAACACACAGAGCGATTCTTTTTTTAGATCGTTAGGTATTATGTACCAACGAATTCATCGGGCGTATTTATTTTCTCCTTTCGCTTCACTCTTTTTAGTTTTTAAACTCACGTTCGGCTATGGTTCTCTCAACGCACTCGAATCTTTTTTCTCGCGTCGACGTCGAGACGAGACGAGACGAGATGAGAGTGCGTGCGTGCGTGCGTGTGAGAGAAAGAGAGCTCGTTCCGTTTTTTTTCTTCTACGTCACGTTTACCATAAACGCGATATAAAAGGACTCTTGCGACTAACTAACGAGATCGAAGCGAGTTGTCATTTTTTTTCTTTTCTTTTTTCTTTTCTTTTCTTTTTTTTTTTTCCATTTCATTTCTCGTCTTTCGAGAGAGTAACTAGAAGAAAACGCGACGGAAATAAGTTTACGTATGTACGTATGCGTGCATGTATACACGCGTATGTTGCATAGGGATATGCGTGTATATGCGTGTGCGTAATCAAGGGTGAAGAAAAAGCGATGGCGAGAACGAGCGAGGGCGACGACGAAAAAATATTTGGCCGGCGGGCAAATTTTTATTCGACCGTAAACAGCATCCCCCTATGGAACGGACGAGGGAGAGAGAGAGAGAGGGTAGGGAGGGGTGAATGAGGGGAAAGAGCGTGGAGAGAGAGGACGAGAATAAATGTATAGGTCGCGAACGAGCTTCGCACGATAACAGCACCCCCTCTGGTACCTCTGGTGTATCCGCAATTACGTTATATCCGTGCACCGCGTTGCGCGTCACCGCATATACAAACGCCGTAGATGAACGATTACCCGTCTGTCTCTCTCTCTCTCTCTCTCTCTCTCTCTCTCTCTCTCTCTCTCTTCGTATATATACATACATATATATATATATATACACACACATATATATGTATGCATATGCGTACGTACGTATGTATACATATATATATATGTGTATATATATGTATGTATGCATGTATGTATGTGTTTATATGCACAAATAATGTGGAAAAAAAAATATATATATGTATATGTATATCACACTGAAGCTGTATAAAGTATAGACGGATGACTGGATAGATAAATAAAAACATAAAAAAAGCAAAAAAAAAAGATACAGAGATAACACGGAGGAGACAGATTTTAAATTTGATTCTGTCGCTGTGATATATTTGAAAATGGCGGGTAGCCCACTTTCGATCTAGGTACCTTGCCGATCGACAAAATCGTTTACGTTGTACTCTGTCCGTCCAGGATGATAAAAGCATCGTAGTGTCGTTGTGTCGTCGACGAGAAATGTGAATTAATTTCTATTAGAGATAAAACGTTATTTCGTTCATTATTAGACGAGCACGTTCGGGTTGCATGGGTTATAAATAGTAAAAGATATAGTGCTCTCTTAACTTTTTTACAGATTGATACGATAATCCCATTAACTCGCACGAAAGCCCTGTAAAATTGACAGTGTCCTTTTGTAACGCGAGGGGTTATGGCTCTAACTCGGAACAGGATTGGGGAGAAAAGAGTAGGGGTGGGGACTCGAGTCGGAATACGTACGAGGGAAAGCGCAGGGTGCATTGTTGACAAGTGCCTCCAATGTAAACACAGGTGCACGCTCTTTGGAATAAAAAATGACCTGGACTACGATCGGCTTCGACATCGTCCGCCATATTTGCTCGCCATTGTCATCGCGTTTCTCCGCTTGTTTGACCTATCGTTACTCGCTTTTTTCTCCGCCTTTTTCTCTTTCCCTCACACACACTTGTATTCCTCATCTCCATACTTGGGTACTCTCGTCGAAGAGAGAAGATTTGATTACGTTTCGTTAGGACGAAATTTCGAGAATTTATTTATTTATTTATTTATTCTCGTTTTGTATTTGTCCTGATCGACAAGAAATACAGATGCGTATGTAACATCGTGCGCCATCGGTTTTGGAGTTATTTGGGGAAAAAAAAAAAAAAAAAAAAAAAAAAAAAAAAAAAAAAAAAAGAAAAAATAAATAAATATATATATATAAAAATATATAAAAATTCAAGTCGTAGTGGGTATATAGTGCTTCGTCGTAACATGTGTGTATCTACATGCGGGACGACGATTTCCCGTTTCCAGCAATTTCGAACGCGATGAAACGAGGATGGAAAAGCATAGCGGCACGTAACTGGCACGTGCAAACATTCCCGACGGTGAGATAACATACCGAAACGCGATCTTCTCGCTTCGACGAAATTGGCACGATAATTGAAGGACCACGAGAGGGAGGGAAAGGGAGAGATTTCCGGTGCTTATAAAGGTACATAAAGTTCTAGAAAGGGTGCATCGGTGAAGTTCGTAATTGTTCGTTGGTGATACGTAGATAAGGGAAAAGAAGGAGACAGATGTATGTGTATATGTGTATATATATATATATATATATATGCATGTGTGGAATGGATATATATATGTATGATCGGTGAAATGAGAGAAAGACAGAAATAGAAGTAGACTCGGAGAGTATAACGGAGAGAATATAATCGGTAGGATCAGAACGAAATTGAAATCGAGAAAGGGGAGAAAGAGAGAGAGAAGGAGAGAAGAGAGAAAGACAGAGAGAGAGAGGAGAGCAATGGTGAATAGCGGAAAGAGAAAGAGAGATGGAGAGAGGGAGATGTATATATAAAGAGGGATTGAAGGGGTAGTGAGGTTTCACGAGAGAGAATCGCACGAAATTCGAGGCCCGCGTGGCCGCAAGCTTCCGCACGAGACCGCAATATGCATTGTTAATTACACGGGATGAATCGTACCGCGGAATGAAGCGAAGCGCGTCGCACGTAATCGTCGGCTATTGTAAATCTCGCGTACGTGAAAATAGCCGCATCGTTGCGATCTCGAACGGAGATCATCGGCTATTCGCTCACTTCGCTGTATTTCTCTATTTCTATATTTATCTCTTTTTGCACGTATCTATCACTCTCTCCCCCTTTCGCGCGTGCGCAAACATCAGCGTTCTTTGAAAAGCTCCGGTTCGTTTTATTAATTTCATCGAGGAAGTTTATCTTTTAATTTTCGTTACAAATCGTGTTACAAATTTTTCGTCGCGAATCAACAAACGAAATAAAAGATTGATTATCATAAGCTGCTTTTTAATCTTTTGTTTGTATAACGATTTTGTATAAGCAAATATAAGAGGCTCAATAAATCGTTGGTTATTCCGAGAACGAAGTGAATTCTTCGCCGATATTCGACGATCGATAGCTGCTCCGTTTGCTTTCTTTCTTTTTCTTTTTTCCCTATTTCTTTTCTTTTTTTTTCTTTTTTTATATTCGTTGTTTTATTTTTTTTTTCTTTTTTTTTTTTTTTTTTTTTTTTTTTTATTTTTAAGTCTTCTTTATGCTTCTCGATATCGCGTTGTTTTAAGCTACGTTTTATCTCCTATCGTTTTCTCTCAACTGTCACGAATTCGAATCGATGCGCGTTTATCGAACGACTTCGTGCTCGTGCATAATCTTAACGCGCTTATCTTAAAACAAGTCGACTCCGAAAAATAACTCACGACAACATCGAGATCAATCGAATGACACCTACATAAATAAACGTGCAAATATAAGTATATAATATGTATATACATATGTCTATAAAAAAAAAAAAAAAAAAAAAAAAAAAACGAGTGTTCCGAGTACGCTCAACTTGCCTGTAAAATCGAAGAATATACTGGCACGCACAACTGCTTGGATAAATTGTCGAGTTTAATGGACGAGAAGGGGAAGTAAAAGAAGAAGAAGAAGAAGAAGGGAGGAAGAGGAAGAAAAAAAGAGAGGGAAAAACGATCTCGAATCACCGCTGTTCGTTAATCTCGAGACGAATGAACGGTGATAACGATCGTTGTTCGTCGATGATAACCAGGCTTTAATTCTTTCCTAGTTCACGTTGTACATATATCAGACAGAGAGACGGAGATATTCACATACGCGAGCGGCGATATATTCGCATACACGTTTAGTTCATTTTGATCGAGTTATCGTTATTATTGCTTCTCACGTATCTCGAATTCTTTAGAAGAGGATCGATCGCGTGATCGACCCGATGATCGATGGGATCTCGAAAAAAAAAATATATATATATATATATGCACATACACATGTACAACGCATGAACATACATAGATAGTGACGGAAAGAAAAGTGTTCTTTATCGTTGTTACGTGTCATCGAAAGGTTTATCACGATAAAGACTTCGTCGGGTTTATCGTACGAAAAGGAAATGAGAAAGACTTTCTTCTTTGGTATGGATACGCGTTCGATTTGAAAACGGGAGCGTCATAATAACCTTTTTCGTCTGTTGGCATCGTCGTGACTCATTTTAAGGTCGCGCGTACTCCTCCGTCTCCGGTGCTGCTTGACCGAGTTGACACAGGCGGTGTTATTGGCGCTCTGGAGGGCCGCCAGGGTTGTTTACGTACAAGCTGTACAAATATTATTTCCGGACAAACCGGTCCGTCGATCATTACGAAACTCCAGGCGGAAAGTTTCAACGGCTCCTCTCTTCTTCTCGTCCTTCGCTCTCTATCAAGTCTACTTTTTTTTTCTTTTCTTTCCTTCTTTCTTATTTTACTCCTTTTTTTCCCTTCTTCTCTCTCTCTCTCTCTCTCTCTCTCTCTCTCTTTATTCTCGCCTCTTTTAAAAGTGCCACCACCACCAACATCGAGAGCAACCCCCATCGATCTCTTTCTTACGGATAGATAGATCCTCTTCTCTCTTTCGAAGTAGTCAAGATTCCGTTTGACTTTCCTGGAAAATAATTTCATTCCAACCGAGTGAAAGATAGAAAGGAAAGGTAAATGACTCAAACAAATATTTTACGTGACTCCTTCTTAAACTCGTTTCACAGTCGATTATCTTTCACCGCTAAATGAATCATATAAATATCTGTCAATGATTTCTTCTTCTTCTTCTTTTTTTTTTCTTTTGCTTTTCAATGGAACGTGTTTGTGTATTTAACAAAAAAAAAAAAAAAAAAAAAAAAAAAAAAAGAAAAAGAAAAGGAAAGGAAAAGAGGAAAAAAAGAAAGAAAATAGCAACGTTGAGAAGAATGAAAATTTTAGTTGTTTCGCATGAAATTGGTAGCGTGAAGTCAAGGAATAAATTTATAAATCGGTTATATATAATCTTTTTACAAAATTCGAAGGCAGATTCTTAAGAAATCTCATTCGAGTAGAGCTTTTTTCTTTTCTGTTTTGTTTTTTTTTTTTTTTTTTTTTTTTTTTTCAATTTCGTCGGCGTATCTCTTCTCGCGAAAACGTCAAGGCACTCGATCAACCTACTTACGTATATAAAATAATATAATATAACATAAGTAACGGCGTATATTTCTATCCCCTTTCGCTGATATTCGTAGGCATGTGTATCTCTGAATCTGGAGTGGCATTCGCTTTATCTATCTTTCGTCAAAATTGGCTCGATCGTAAGCGATCGACCGGAAGAACGCTTTTCACTGACCAACCGAGAACTTTTCGATTTATCTAGTATCGGCAACGTGTTTTTCAGATAATCGTCTTTCTAATCATCCGTTTAATCGTTAGCTCTTCTTCTATTACAAGTAATTTCAAACGATTGGACGTATTTATTTTACTCCCGAGTTTCTTAATTTCATATATATATATATATATATATATATATACATACACACACGCATATATATATGTGTATTATTCTTTTCCTTATCATAACGTTTCTATTTTCTTTTTCTACGCGTTCCATTATACGCTCAAAAAGTTACGATGGAATTTATTTTTTAACGATCGACGTCGTCGACAGTTTTAACGACACGATAAATACATACTCAGACGATAGCTTGAAAACGAGAATGAGGGGCAAGATGGTTTCCTCTTACAAAAAAAAAAAAAAAAAAAAGAAAAAAAATATAAAAAGAAAAGAGAGAGAGAGAGAGGAGAGACAAGAAGATAACGCAAGTCTAAGTAACTTTAAAAGAGGAGATAGGATATATAATAGCTAGAACAACCTATAACGCAAAAATAGGTGACCGGAAAATAGAAAGATAGTTTTGGAATTCCGCCAAATAATTTAGCTTTAAGACCTAACTCAAACGAACGTAGATGAGAAGTCGTCTACCTCTCTTTGATCGTAGACTTCTCTTGCTAGTTTAGTCCCGACACTCTCTTTGTGGCTCGTTTCATAGGAATTGTGACGATTCTATGTATTTCAAGTCTTTCGTTAGAAGACTCTTCTAACGCATAAACAGTCATCGAATGGTTTTAAGTGGGTTTTACCGAAATAACATTCGTACTTAACAGGAAACATCTCCAATTCTTTGATTTGAGAAAGAAAGAAAGAAAGAAAGAAAGAAAGAAAGAAATAAACGAAATAAACGAAATAAACGAAAAATAAAAAGAAATGTTGAAAGATAGCTTTTGGTATTGGTGTTACCTACGATCGTAAATAATTAACCGGAATTATTATAATTTATGTCGGTACACAGTTTCGTTAATCTGCCTTGTAAAAGAAAGAAGTTAATGCCACCAAACTATTTTATATCCTAGCTTGTATTCCCTTCTTATCTGTTATTTATTCCATTTATTCATCTTTAATAAACAACTTTTCTGGTGGATTTATTTTCTTTCCTTTGTTTTTTTTTACAATCGATAATTTAGATTGCACTGCAATTTATGTTGCAGCTAATAATGGAAATCGCTTAAGTTAATAATGGTACTTTCCCTTTTACTTTTCCTTTTTCTTTATACCTCTCTCTATACATAAAAATTGAAATAGGATCGACAGGTAAGAAGGATCTTTTCTTTAACTAATATCCCCCATAGGATCGATTTTAAAATATTCTCCTAAGCAATAAATAGGAAGTCTATCCATGTTCCCTTTGTAGTTTGTCAAGGCCAAAGAAGAAAAGGAAAAAAAAAAAAAGAAAGATTTCTAAGCAAAGGTTAAAGGTGAGGAAAGAATGAGAGACAAACGTATCCGATCCACGTTTCCCTTAGAGTAAGAAATTAGTTCGTCAATGGCAATGCAACGTAACGTATATGCACGATATAAATACATATATGTATACATACATATGCATATATGTTTATCGTAAGAGAAATATCGAGAAATTTTAGGAAGGTAAGCGAGACCGTACGCGGCCATTCACCATCGTCAGAATCAATGGTCCCATTGTCACATCGTGGGAGACCTTTCTTCGTGGTGAACGTTTCGACGAACAAAGGAGTGCCTGGAACCGATTCGTAAGACTTACCTATACACTGTACCAACTCCGTGGTCCTTCTTTTTTAGCCAAATGCCGGGTCTCCTTTTTCTTTTTTTTTGCCTTTCCTTTCCTTTCTCGATGTTTGTGTCGGCTCTTCTCTCTCTCTCTCTCTCTCTCTCTCCTCTTTGTAAGTAGGCGAATGCCGACGAAGAAACTTGTGTGCGAATATTCTCCTTGGCACATTCTCCTTTCGTATCTTTTTCCTTTTTTTTCACGAGATTTAAACACAATGTTTCTTTCTCCGACTTGTACAATGAAACGCGATAAGAAATTCGATTCCGTGTTTCCGTGGGTGTATGTTTGTATATATAAATAAATAAATATATATATATACATATATATATATATATATGATTTGTATACATAATACGTACGTGTGCATACCGAACTGGAAAATGGATCTACTCTAATAATATTGACTATCCTGTATCGCGGAAACAAAGAAATGTAGTTTTGAAATAAAAGCGATATCTAGTTCTCCGAATTGATTCGATATTTATTCGTTGGGAGAGAGGAGGGGACATGGATTGGGTAGCGGGGAGGGGAAGTGGAATTTTTCTATTTACTCACGTCCTCGATGTGCACGTGCGCGCGCGCGCGCGCATGTGTGTGTGTATGACCTGTGTACATACGAAAGATTAATCCCCACTTTTCTTCAAATTCGAGAGATTACGTGTGACAAACAATAGAAAGAACGACGTTAGGGGGTAAAACTTATTTGGAGACTCGTTATCAGAGCACATATTTGACACTCGTTATCTTTCCTAGGATCGAATGGTTACCTTACCGTTCGTTGATTCTCTCCTAACTCTTCGTCGCGTGTTTCTCTTCTCTTTGTTTGAAGAGTTTAAGCAAGAGGAGATTAGAGACGAAACTGTGATGGTCGTCAACGTTACGTGAAATTAATTTATAAGGTGCGAAAAGCAACGACGGTAACTATATATTTACACAGATACGTAATACTTTCATAATTTTCCTTTAGTCCATTTAATGGAAGGTGAATGGCTTTGATATCAAATTTTTGGGAACGTTATGATTCTATTTTTTTTCTTTCTTTTTTTTTTCCTTTTTCATTAAATATCTTGGATACGTAAAAATATATATTTCTTTTCCTTTTTATTCTTTTAATAGTATACGCATCGAGTATATTTTTGTAGGAAGGGTAGGAGAGAGAGAGAGAGAGAGAGAGAGAGAGAGAGAGAGAGAGAGAGAGAGAGAGAGAGAAAGAGAAAGTGAGGGGCGAAAGACAAGGGGAAGATCAGAGTAGGGGAAGTGAGAACAAGAGGGTCGCTTTGTGAATAGCCAGGAACCCCTCGGTCTCTTTCTCTCTCTCAGACATGGGCTTCACGGTGTGGATTATCGCCAAGGGGATAGAATTGACTACGAAATTGAAGGGCTTTCGCTCTGGGCAATTTGGAACGGACCGCCCTAAAACTGCCGCCAATTTCCGCGTTAATGGTTAAATTCGAGAAACGGTACTTGGACCCTCCTTAGAATCGAACCCCTTCCTCTTTTCCCCTGCGACCTCCTTACGAGGAAAATTACTTTGGGTAACCGGTGCTTCTGATTCTCGATGCTATTCCAAAGGGAGAGAATCCCTTTTTCGTGGATTAGGATTCGAACGAGATCAAGATCGGTTGGTTCCTCTCGTTTTGTGTTAGGTGGTTGGGGTTTATCTCTTTCAAATATCATATATACTCCAGGGAAATAAGATATATTAGATAAAATATCACAAATATATGTACGTATATATTTTTAATGTATATTACAAGTACAAATTGCGTTTTACACCAGACACGTTTTTTTCCCCCCTTTCAAATTCATATCGCAAGATCGATTATATATACTTGCTGCATGTCGTGCTGGGTATATGGAATAGAGAATTTTCTTTCTTTCTTTCTTTCTATAAGATAAAGTTGAAGATAGAAAAATTTTGTCGAACACGAAATAGAGAAAAGATCGAGAGAAGAGATCGAGAAGGATGAGAAAAAGGAAGAGGGGGAGAGGGCGCTTGTATACGCACGAACGCACGCGCTATAGCCGGTGTACACTGTTCGCAATAATGAGGAGTTTGCACAGACCGGGATCCCGACGTTCTTCAAACAAGGAGAGCAAGGACAAACAGTCGTATATGGGCGGACGGACAAACACGCCACGCCACGAATCACACAGCGTCTATTCGCGTCTCTCGCCCACTCGCATCTTTCTCTCTCTCTCTCTCTCTCTCTCTTTCTATCTCACACACACACACACACACACACACACACACACACACACACACACACATGCGCGCACACGCAGACAGAAGTCTGGCTGACCAAAGAGAGCACGGGAGAGGGAGTCGTAACGAACGAAGGTTCTACAATACCACCCTTCCCACTATACGGACTATCGACCATCACCCTCGCTCAACAAGCACCATAAGCGATATGGTGGCTAATATTTGCCAGGCTAAGCACACAAATACAATACAGTACTGTTTACTTGCCGTCAGTGCCTCTCAACCGCTCTTTTCGGATCACGACCATAAACCAATACACGTCTTACTTTCTCCTTACTCTTATTGGTTGGCTTAATTACTGTTATTTTCAATTTATGACATTCTACAGGGCTGAGAATATAAATTTACTTTCTACGTTTTTCTTTCTTTCTTCCTTCCTTCCTTCCTTCCTTCCTTTCTTTCTTTCTTTCTTTCTTTTTTATTGGCGTTGTAAATCCGTTAAATCATTTTTATGATACTCTCTTTCTCTCCATTCGTACAAGCGATGGAATTTTTGTCTTTTCGATTTGTCACGGTAAAAGATAGAACGTTCGCTTTTATCTACTCGACAAACATATATCGAGACCGATAGACGAGTGGATCGTTTGTATTTGACTTATTGATCATCCGTTCAAGTCAAGTAAGTACGAGTCATAAAAAAGAAAAAAAGAAAAAATAAAAAGAAAATAAATAAAAAAAAAAAAAAAAAAAGAAGAAAAAGAAAAAAAACGATAAGATTTTATCTCCTTTGTACTTCGATCCTAACTGCGAACGTGTATCTTTTGAAGTTCCTTTGAAATCTTTTACGGAAGCGATTTGAAGTACCTGCAAAAATATGGGTTTACGACGATTTCTTATTATTAAGCGTTGTAAAATGTTTTTACGATATACGGAGAATTTTCTTATTGCTTCGTTTCTTTATATTGTTTCGTTGTCGAAGAATATCAGAACACGTGTCTCTTTAATAAACGTAAATGCGTTCGGTTCGAAAGAAAACTTGACGAGCGGGGTGAATTCGGTTAGGTTGACTTATCCGAGAGTCACTTCCATCCCTCTGTTCTCTATCGAATTAGCATAAGTAAGCTGGTGTAGCGAGGTAAGGATACGCGAGCTAAGTCGATGTAACTAAATTAGAGGTAGAGCCTTCTTGATCTCGTTAGAAACTCGATCGGTGGCCCGTATTTTCGTGTCCTCCGTCGTAGGTACTTACTTACTTACACCGTTGTCGTCGTCGTCGTCGTCGTCAATGTCTCCTTCGTTTTACGACTACTGGAACGTATCTTCGAGATCGTCAATCTTATATCAAATCTCATTGGATCGTCCGTAATAAATCTCGACACGCGTACGAAGAATTTAGAATATCGATGTTATTGAAAATTGGCAGATAGATAAATACCATGAATTATGTTTAGATATGCGCGTATATAATATCGTAATGCGAAATGAAATTTCATGGGCAAGTCGATATACATCTATGTGTATATATATATATATATATATATCGATTAACCTGACCACAAAACTACGCATCCGTCTATATAGATACGTTTTTTATATTATTATTATCATCATTATCATTATTATTATTATTATTATTATTCCCGTCCTTTTCTATCGCGAAACCGCAAACTCCAGGCATAACCCTCTCTCCCGAGCTCCTTCTATTCCTTGACGAAGTGATGCGTATTAATCGTTTCCTTCTCGACTGCGAGATCATCTCCCAGTAGAAGCGGTCGCGGCATTCTGGCATTACGGTGTAGGGGTCAGCTGCTCGGTGGTTTGCGAACTATCTCAATTTGCCTAAGCCGCAACCGCGTGGCAACCACGAAAACCGCAACTTCCCTCGTCCGTGGGCAGCTTCGTTCCTCTTTCTCTCCTCGCCCCGTCACCCTAACTATACTCCCTACCACCTCTCTTTCTCTTTCCTCCATCCTCTCATCCTCCACCTTTCCTAGCTATTGTCTCGCCCATTCTCCTACTTCTCCGATTCACCTCTTAGTCTCGAGAATTTAGCAACTGCTCCTCGACAGCGTAATCTCCGACCACAGGATCTTCTCTGTTCCGAAGCTTGGCCAAAGCTTTGCTGGAAAGCCTCTGACTTCGTTGTGTGTGCGAGGTATATATATATATATATATATATATATATATGTATATATATAAAGAGAGAGAGAGAGAGAGAATGGAGGTAACAAGAGGACAACCACTCTAGTGTTGTACTTTCCTTTCTACGAGAGGTCCAGCGATTTTAACGATAGTATCAGCGCGACACAAGGATTCTCTAAATTCCACCGTGGATTTGCGAGTAACCACGAGCCAAGTGGAAAGCCCAATGACTCCTTCAATCTTATCTGCTTTTACTCGATCCCTTCTACTGCGTCTATTATTATATAACGGTTCTAAGACTTAAGGATTAGTGATAACCTATTGTTTAAGAATTAACCAGGAATATAAAATTTTCTTCTCGATCGGGATAATCGAGGACGAGATCCATACGAACGGATTTACATGATTACATAGGATAACCTAACGACGAAATCGATTCGTACATGTGTATTATCGATGGAAATCTTTCAAAAACGAACGAGAGTCGATTACATTATATTTCCCATTACAAATCTTGACTTATTAATTTTTCCAATCCTTTATGTAAATTTCATCGATCCTTCTTCAAAACATTTTAGGGTCGAAACATTGTTGTTCAATTCTTTCTTTCTTTCTTTTTCTTATATCGTTGAAACTTCTGTTCACTTTTTTCTCCTTTTCATTTTTATTTTTCATTTTACATTTGTTTATAGAGAGATATGTGGGTTTGGAGATATATCTGTTTACGTGTGTATGTACGTCGCAGCAACGAACGGAAAGAAATACGCTTTGAACCGTGTAATCCTTTGATCATGTAAAAATTGGTTCGTCGAACCTGAAGAGGAAGAGAGAGAGAGAATACGCGTCGACTTTCATTCTTCCTTTTACCGTGGACTTTTGATCCGAAGGATCGATTATGACTCGATCAGCACGGGCCAGCTGGCAGGTTCCATTTAGAAAAGGAAGAGAGAAGTAGTAGAGAGGAGGAGGAGGAGGAGGAGGAGGAGTAGAATTCTTCGCTAAAGAGGGCAGAACCAAACACCGAGTGAGAGAAGGTCTTTTTGTGTATATCGAGAGTACCAGACTTCTTCTATGGATTTTTAGTCTTTGTCGGTGGTTGAACCGAAGTAGTAGTAAAGGAGGTAGAGGAGCTGGAGGAGGAGCTAGAGGAGAAGGAGGAGAAGACTTCCATCTCATTCGATTACAACGGCTCGATTGTGATCGAGGTCACTAGAGGTGCAGAGGCACCTCCCTCTTAACTCGAGGGCGATCGTCTTCCGTCTCTCTCTCTCTCTCTCTCGACCTCCCCTTCCTTTTTTTCTTTCTACTATTCGACACGAAAGTCCTCGAAAATGCTTGCAGCAAGCAACTTATCTTTCAACAGTTATCTAAACGCGTGTTTAAAAATTGTCGATAAAATAGAATTTTTTTCTTTCTTCCTTTTTCTTTTTTTTCTTCTTTCTTTTTTCTTGTCGAACTCGTTCGAACGATAGTTTAATCGGAGCTTCGAAAAGTCGAATAGAAACGATCCTACAGGTCGTCGAAAATGCGTTTGTAAGCGCGTCCAAGTGGTCGCGTTACAAATATACGTATATGTATGTATATATGCAAACACACACACACACATATATACACATATATCTATCTACGTATGATGCTTTTGTATATGCGTGCATGCGCGCATGCATGTATGTGTATGTGTATGTGTGTGTGTGTGTGTGTGTGTGTGTGTGTGTGTGTGTGTGTGTGTGTGTGTACTCGCAAGCACGTGCACGAACGAGCGTCTATATACAGTCGAGAACCTCATAGTTTCGGTTGTAGCGTGTAATCCTCCCGGACACCGCAAACGTGTAATTAACACTTGCTCCGTCTCTCTTCTCTCTCTCTCTCTCTCTCTCACTCTCTCTCTCTTCCTCTCTATTCCTCTTCTACTACTCTGTTCTAGCTCGTCGTACCGCGTATACTACATACGACAGTGTAGTTTCACGTACGGGGGAGGTAATCGTGCGTGCACGCGTGTTCACGCGCACCTACCATCATCTCTCTCTCTCTCTCTCTCTTCCTCTTTATAGTAGAGTATACCACCGTTGGATCTCGTGTTTCCACTTACTATCTCTCTCTCTCTCTCTCTCTCTCTTTCTCTGTTGTACGTGTCGTATCGCTTTCTCCTATGTAACAGCATATAGATATCGCGGTGAGAGACTCTATACGTGTTTATCTCTCTCTCTCTCTCTCTCTCTCTCTCTCTTTCTCGAACGAACGAGCGAGCGAGCAAGTGAGCGCGCACTCGCGCCCACGCTTACTCCTCGAGCGAACAGATGTACGGAATTAATTATTCGACGTGCAGGAAACCACCGACGACACGGCTGCTTCTTCGTTCGTACGCGCGTATCGAATTATGTCGGACAAAGCGACGCCTTCATGGAGAATTTCACTGGCAAGAGGAAAGACCGCCCATCTTGCTTCATTCCATATGTACAATATTTCTTTTTGATTTATTTATACATTTTCCTTTACTTTTCTTTAACTTTTCTTTTCTATTATTTTCTTTTCTTTCTATTGCGTCTTCTTTTCGTCTTCTAAGCCCTTTTTTCCTTACTTATTAGTTCCTTATTTATATGTAAAAGAAAAAAAAAAAGAAAAGAAAAAGAAATGCTGAGAGCAAAGGTAGTATACAAAAAAAAAGAAAATAAATAAATAAATAAATAAATAAATAAACTTTTGTTTTTTATCCTTAGGGTCCACCACAACCAGGGCAGCCATTCAAGTTCACAGTGAACGAGTCTTGCGACAGGATCAAAGAGGAGTTTAGCTTCTTACAAGCGCAGTATCACACGTGAGTTGTTCCCATAGTTCCTTTCTTTTTTTCTTTCTTTCATTCTTTTTCTGTCCATTGTGGGTCCTCGTCCTTTATCCTTATAGAGAGCGAGTCAATAACTGGTTATAAAAAGAAAGAAAAAGAAAAAAGAAATTATTCGCTTGGTACGCTTATAGAAACGAAATTATAGAAACGAAAGTTTTCACGAAATTTCGTAGAAAATGTAAGTTTCGTATAATTAATTTCAATCGATCTTTTTCCAACTTATATCCATCGAATGAAAAGAGGGGGAGAAAAAAAAGTAAAAGAAAAAAGTTAGCTCAAGTTAGCTTGGCTTAGCTCAACATAGCTTTAGCTAGGCTAGCAATGGTAGGTAGAGAAGGTATATCATCGTCGGGAGGGCTCGCTCTGTATTATGGATCGTTCTTTTGAGGGCGCTCGCGCGCTCCTGGCGCATGAGAGACTGGGAACAAATGCAGCTGGCGGCGGCGGCGGCGGCGACGGCGGCAGCAGGAGGCTTCTTCTTTGAGGTGCACGCGACGCGCGGAAGCCATAAGTGATTTACGACGAAACGTGGCTATCGGCGAACGCTTAATGGTACTCTTGCGTTCGCGATATTCTTTTCCTTTCTTTCTTTTTTTTTCTTTTTTTTTTTTCTTCTAGACCTATGTATGTCGCTATACGACGGACCGACCTATAGATAACCTTCTCTCTTTTTCCTTAGGTTACGCGAGTGATGGTTATACTCATCTATCTATCCCTCTCTCTGTGCGAATACGAAATCGAGGAAACCTTACCACTTGTCTTTGCATTTTTCAACGTTCCCCCGTACCATTCGAACTTTACCTTTTGTCTCTGTCCTTTTCTATTTTTCCACTATTCGATATACGCCGGAACTTCCGCGACCTTTTGCGCGCTATGTCTCTCGCTCTTACATTTTCCTTTTTCTTTTTCTCTCTTTTTTTTTTTTTTTTTCGTATCTTTCTATCGTCGGATCGTACGCGTCATATCGGCTAGGTCCTTTGTTCTACGACCAGTAGTGTTTAAAAAAATAAAAAAAGAAAAAAAAAAAATTATAGAATGGAAAAAGAATCGATGAAGAAACGTTCGGACAGAAACTTTTCAACTTTTCTTTTCCTTTCTTTTCCCATTTTTTTTGTTTTCTTTTTTTTTTTTTTCCTTTCCTTTTTCGTCACGTTTTATTTCTCCGTACGATTTCGACGTAATCGAGCTGTTAAACATTTTTGATTATTTCTGTTTAGATTGAAGCTGGAGTGCGAAAAGTTGGCGACCGACAAGATCGAGATACAACGGCATTATGTGATGGTAAGGAGTAGAAAAAAAAAAAAGAAACAAAAATCATTATTTAAAGTTAATTTTACACGAGCACATGATGATACTTCCTCTCGCTTTCTCCATTTTCGTCCCCACACTCCCCACGCCCCCGTCTACATACATTCTATTCCGTGCAATTATGCTCGCTCGACCGCTAAACCACCGAGACTTTTTAACATTAATTGCGTTCTCACCGTGCAGACTTTGCGTTGGGGTCTCCCTTCTGTTAGATTTCTCTATCTCTTTTTCTCTCTCTCTCTCTCTCTCTCGTGCACGCGTGCTGTATTCTACGTGTAATATATATACGTAGGTATATCCATATCTATAGACACATATCTATGTGTATACTTATTCTAGCTTACATACGAGCAAGCACGCGGTACACTCCTATCGTGCATAGCTAATGATACTAAGAGCCAGTGGTGCTCATCGATTTACCGAAGTCACGTTGCTCGTGCTTTGGGTATCTAATGACAAACTAATACGTAGTAATGGCAGACCGTTGTCCAACGGCTGGTTAATGCCTTTGGATTACGTGGTCGTTCTCATTGGCTTGCTATCTCTCTCTCTCTCTCTCTATATATATATATATATATATACATATATATATATATATATATATATATATATTTCTCTGTCTCTCTGTATTCAACGTTCACGCCGCGGTCGATCGAGTTCAGGCAGAGTCAGCTAATTACGTTGGACCTGTTCGGCTATCGTGCTATATCGGCGTGACTTTGCGTGGAAACTTGTCGGAGATAACGAGAACGCGTAATTAACGAGTTTCTTTTACCACAGCCATCTTCGGAAACGTCTTTCTTTCTCTCTCTCTCTCTCTCTCTCTGACTCACTTTAATTCTTTTTTTTTTGTTTTGATCGGTCGATGTATCGATTCAAAGTCGAAACGACTCTCTCCCTTATATCGAGTTCTCTTTCAAGGTGCATTTTCTGTCGATCGATAGACGCCGTTGGAAAAGCTTCTTCTAAAGAGAATACGTTTTCGACGCATTGGATGCCGATCGACAGAGTCGAATTTCGGTCAAGTCGATAGCTTCTTTTACGAGCTCGTAAAATCAGCTTTACGAAAATGGCTATGCTATATCTGTTTCTCTCTCTTTCTCTCTCTCTCTCTCTCTCTCTCGTTTTGTATCTACCTCTATCTCTTCTTGGTTAGCCTTTGTCCGCTTAACGTTAATTACAATTCCACACGTTCCGAGATTTTGTGCTTTGATGCCAACGAAGAGATAGTAGAGAGAGAGAGAGAGGGAGACCAAAGTGCGATCCGTTTGACTCGCTACACGCGTGTCAAGTTTACCAAGTTCGAACGAGCCACCAACAACAGGGATCGCTTTCGTGCAAGTTGACCTGCCAATTTCGAAAGGTTATTCTCGTGGCCAGAAACGATCGACCGAGACTCGACGTTGTTCCCGATCTATCGCGTTGAATTCTGACCCATCGTTCTATTTTAGATATTTTCTCTCAACGTCGTAAAAGTCGCAAAAGTTTCTTAAGAAAATAAAACGACGAGAATAGGAAAATCATCGATAATTTAATTTAAGTGATGATTTATAATCGATTTGCCGTTAAATTAGAAATTATCAAAATTAATTCAATTAAATGCTATCGCATATTTTTTTTATCTGCAAATGATCATCACGAAATATTGAAATTCGATTTCGATAGATCCAGGATTCCAATGAGGATCCTAGATCCTATAGAGGAGTATCCCCAACTTACGTGGACGACGGAACGATTCGTTTATCAAATTTCAACGATAGGAGAGAAGGCAGAAGGCAATTAATACTTTAGCTCGGGTCGAAGGTTAATGGTTCGTGCGTAATTACTTTGCAACGTATCGCGTTCTATTCTACATTCATCGCGCGAGGATATGCGGGACGCGTTTCAACGCGCATCCCCCACCGCTCTCGCGAACTCTTCATCTCTCTCTTTCTCCCTTTACTCGAGGAACGCATGCATGCGCGCGTTCTCTCTCTCTCTCTCTCTCTCTCTTTCTTTGTCGTGTCACACCGACGGATATATTTTAAGCGCGTGTACGTGATCTTGTTAGCCACCACGTGCACATCGGCTCGATACTAATTTATTGTTGTCCCTCACGGGCCGGTGGCAGGCAGCAAGCAAGCTAGCTAGCAAGCAAGCAAGCAAGCAAGCAAGCAACCCAACCAACCAACCAACCTAGCTAGCAAGCAAGCAAGTAACATTGGAACAACGACGTTGCGTTGCTGTTTTGCTTTCGGTTCACGACGTGTTCCTGTTTTGTGTCAGGAAGAGTCGATGCCGATGGGGTAATAGGTATAGCGTAGGAGGAAGAAGTATGGTAGAGAAGGGTGTCCATCGTCTCCACCCCTCCTTCACTATCGTTCACTCTCTCGATCTTGTTTTTATCGTCTCTCTCTCTCTCTCTCTCTCTCTCTCTCTCGCTCTCTCTCTCTCTCTCTCGCTCTCGAACACGAACGTTGTACGGACTTAATTGGCGCGCGGAGGCGACTAGTTTAAACACGATTAATCAAGCGGACGAGCCGACACGGCCGACACGACGACGAGGAGGAGGAGGAGGAGGACGAAGAGGAGAAGGAGGAGGAGGCGCAGTAGTTAAAGGAAGTCTACGTTCGGTGCAGAGATTTATCGACGCGAACCACGAACGAGAACTCTGCTCTTTCATCCTCACTCCCTCTCGTTCCATTCAATCCTTCGCCTTCTCATCCTCTCTTCCCTCTTCTACGAGTCCTACCGACACACGTTGTATCTCATAATTCGAATCATTGCAAATCGTGCCGTGGCTTCCTCTTCTCTTCGTTCCCCTCGACACCTAGGTGCATCCATGTAATTTCAAATATCGATCAACGTGCTCGACACCTTTCGCACCGATAATTATCAATTAATTACACCAGATACCTGGTTAATGATCGTTCGAAATTTTCTAGCATCTCTCTTTCCTTTTTTTTCTTTTCTTTTCTTTGTTTTTCTTTTTTTCTTTTTTTTAATCGATTGCCATGAGAGGTCGACGAAGATGATTCTTTACGCCTACAAGATTCGCCGACGTCGACGTTAATCGATAGTTTTGCAATTGGAAGAGGTTGCCTCGTTTTCTCGCATCTTTCTTACTCGATCTTAACTACCTTCGTTCTGCTAGCTAGTCATCGTCGTCGTCGTCGTCGTCGTCATCCTCTCTTTACCGGTTACACCCCTTCCTTCCGTCTACTTCCCTCCCATTTCCCTCCTCCTTCTTCTTCCTCTCTTAGATTCTCTCACGAGAGAAATAACTTACTTACGACGCAATTAATTCGTCCGTGTAATTACCGGGCTAATGGCCCGTAAGATTAAGAACCTGTAAGCCGAGTACTCGAGAGCGTGCATTGCACGCGTTTTGCTACTTGCTTCTTCCTCCCTCTCTCCTCCTGTTTCTCTCTCTCTCTCTCATACACACATAATACTTCTCTTTATGGCACCAACTGCGAGCACCGCTTACGTTTATCGCGATTAAAGGATAATTAATAACGCGTTACCGCGGAAACGGTCCAACTAGGTACTACTGCTACTACTAGCAGCAGTAGTAACTGCTACTACTACTGTTACTACTGCTACTGCGACTGCAACTGCTACGTTTACTACTACCACTATTATCCAGCTATATCTCGTTTCTCTGACTAATGACCTCCGTGTGTGAGACTCGGTCGAGTTCGGTGTAGAAAAAAAAGAGAGAGAATCGCACTAGGAAAATATTTCTTTTTTCGATAAAGAAGCTCGGAGGCTGGGACAAATCTGGCAAACGATGCTAAATTGCTGACTCGCTTGCTAATGCTCGCCGCGTTAAACAGCTGAGAAAGAGATAGAGATAGATAAATAGATAGATAGATAGGTAGATAAAGAGAGAGAGAGAGAGAGAGAGAGAGAGAGAGAGAGAGAGAGAACATAAAATAGTAGAAAGTTAAACAAGGACGACCGCAAAAACCACGGCCAGCAGTGGTGCCGCCGAAGGCTATCCTTGTTGTTTTGCGCAATTACGCTCGCGCAATTGAAAAAAGAAAAGAAAGTATTCGATCGAAGGACGTTCTTCTACTCTTCGTTAAACGTGAAATCCTTTGGAAAATTATTATCGTTATCTCGCGCTTACTTTAAGTCTATTAAATTCGATTTAATTAGATGAAAACATTATGTTGGTTATAAAAGAGACAGAGGCATATCGAAGAAACAGAGAACACAACCTCTAACTAATCAGAGATTCGAGATCTTGGAGATATCGATTCGGAATCAACGGCGAGTATCTTTTCTCGCGTCTTAATTAAGCCATGAACGGCTGCGCTACCAAATATGTCGTTGCAAATGTGAAACGAAGCCAGGCAATACGTAAGTACGTACGTACGTATGTACATTTTACGTAAATACGTACTTACATAGGAACGAAGGAACGAGACACGAGTCGTCGTATCAATTTACATGGAGAGACCGAGAGAACGCAATTAGAGGCGAACGCCACGAATTCCTGAAAATTAATTCGTACGACCTTTTTTTCCCGACGTTCTATTAGTTTATCTCTTGTGCAGCTTTGTATTTTAAAGAATTCGATCGAAGAAAATGATAAACATGTCCTTCTTTTTTTTTTTCTTTCTCTTTGTTGCAGTATTACGAGATGTCGTATGGCCTAAACGTCGAGATGCACAAACAGGTAAATATCTTTTGCATTAAAAGTAATTTTCCCATTTTTACAATGACGCACATGTCAACGTCGAGTCGCGAAGAAAAACACATGTGTCTTGCTCGAAACAATATGACGTCGTTTTCCTCATATCTCGCAATCATACATACATACGTGCATACATACATATATGTATGTAGCGTGTATCGCATAACGAATTCGAGCTTGGCTCCTCTAACGTTTTCATCGTTGCTACGTTTTTCAAATTAAATTTCATTTTTTTTTTTTTTTCTTTCTTTTTTCTCTTTCTTTCTTCTTTTTCTTTTCTTCCATTTTTCCGTCGTTTATGAAAATTCGTTATAAATTCAATTTATTACGTTTCTTTTTTTCTCTTTTTCTTTTTTTCTTTTGTTTCTTCATTTCGAAAAGAATTAAAAATGGTCACGTTATACCATTTGGCTTGCATATAGACACTTGTACGTTCTCGCAATATCCTCTTTTCACCGTCTCATTCCACTTCCTCTTTATCATGATCCTCTTCCTCCACCTCCTTCTTCTTCTACTTCTCCTCCTATTTCTCCTCCTTCTCGTTTTCCTCATTCGAGTGGCGTTTTATTTTCCGACTGCGTTACCGCGAGAGGAGACGTCGCGCGTCTCGTCGAACGTCGCATGTTTGCCAAAGTCATTAAGGTGAGATAAGTTTGCTCCGAGTATATACCGGCGAATAAACATTTGCCGCGATGACTCGACGACACGAGTAACGATTTAACGAAAGGAACGTTGGAACTTTGAGTGAGAAAGAGAAAGAAGAAGGATATTCGATGCATTTTTCTTTTATTTATTTATTTTTCTTCTTTTCCATTTTTTTTCCTTTTTTCTTTCTTTTTCACACGCTGCGCTGGCTTCTCGATTTAACGCCTCGAGAAAAAATGTTTTTAATTTTTTCTCCTTCCTTCCTTCCTTCCTTCTTTCTTTCTTTCATTTTCTTTCTTTCATTTTCTTTCTTTCTTTTTTTTTCTTTTCTTTTCCTTTTGCTTCCGATCCGTACAAATCATGCGAAACAAAGAATTGACATTTTTATGCGATCTTTTTTCGATATTTATATCACGTTAAAGGATTCGTTCAATACATGCATATTATATCAGCGTGTATATATGTATGTATGTATGTATGTATGTAATACTCGAAATCTCTCAGGATGTCCTCTCACATGTTTCTCGGTTCTTGTAAAACGTTTCGCTGTACTTATTCCGACAGCTTTATCTTTAATCTCTTCTCATTACTCGTCCAATTCGGAGTCTCTCCACCTCGCGTGGCTTCATTTCTGCGGCGTTGGCACGAGTTACCCGAGATTAAAATAGAGGAAAACGCACCCCTCTCCCATCTCTTGCCAAGCCTGTCCTTTCAAGCTTTCAAAATACGAGCGCTCTTGACTCCAAGGAAACTCCAAATCTCTTTGCTTCTTTTCTTTCTTTCTTTTATTTTTTGCTTTTTTTTTGGTCTTCAAAAAAAAAAAATATTTAGCTACGTAGTCCGATGACACCTCTTTAAGATCTTCTTTTAACTTGCATTAATATCGGTCAAACCAATTAAATGAGTGCAATTTATAGTAGAAATCTAGTTGCTCGTTAACTCCTATCTATTATAACATAGTACACTTTGGAATATTACTTCTAAAGTATATACGTAAATACATACATACATACATACACGCACACACACACACACATATATATATATATATATATATATGAATCGAATGAATATCGAGCATCGATCCAGCAATAGAGCCGTTTATAAAAATTTAAAGACATTTCATAAAACGTCCTCGTTTAACATACATAGTATATGCAAAAATACACATACGTATCTCGTATGGCAATGTATTAATATATGAGAAGAGCTATCGTTCGCAGCCATCGAGCATCTCGTATATAATGGCGAAAAATGGAAGAGGATGGAGAAGAGAGGTATTACGCTCTCGCTAAGCCACGATGTTTTTTTTATTTTATGCCGTCTGCGCTATATAATACGTATAAGTGCTTTATAATTTCTATAAAAGCTCACAGAGCGTGCAATGCGATACTCTCTCTTTCTCTCTTCTCCTCTTTCCCTCCGAGTTCTTCGCTCTCCCTCCTTGCTGGTTGTAGCGGTTGTCCTTATCGACGATTGCATTTTCGTCGAAAAAGTCAAAGCTATCGTCTTTTTTCCTTCTTTCTTTTTTCTTCCTTTTTTCCTACCCTTTTTTTCTTGTTTTCTTTCTTTTTTTTTTTCCTCGACCCCCATCTCCTTTCTTCTTCTCACAGCTCAGAGGCGCGATCATCGTTTACGTTAATGGACGTTTTAATTACGATGCGCCTTTTTTTCTTTTTTTTTTTTATATATATATCCGGCAGACCGAGATATCGAAGAGACTGAACGCCATTATCGCCCAGATCCTGCCGTTTCTTTCTCAGGAACATCAACAGCAAGTTGCCACGGCTGTCGATAGGGCGAAACAAGTTACCATGACGGAACTCAATTCCATAATAGGGGTAAGTACGATTAAATTTTATCAGAAAGAAAAAAAGAAAAAAGAAATAAATTTACTCTTATACTTCAACATAATTCCTTTGCAATATACTCTCTCACTTCGTTATAATATTCAATATAATTCTTATCTCAACGATTTTTATTCGACGACACGACACTCAAATAATTTTGATAATCAGCCTTGCCATTCTCGTCGTCATTGTCGTATCTCTCGACTGAAATTGAAGTCGTTCCATCTACATTCGAACGTCGTAAGTTCGCTAAAGTAAAACCGGTTGATCACGAAATAACTAAGAGGGAGGTGTGAAACGTTTATTATACGAGTCGACAAGAATTTTATTAACTCACGCGTTCTCTGTTTAATTCAAATTACACACACACACATATATATATATATATATATATATATATATATATATATATAAAACGATCACGATAAAGAGAAAAAACGGAAAGGTTTTCGATGATAATGGATAATATCGAGGATATATACTTTGAACCAAAATAAATTTCAGAAGCGTATCAATCGAAGCTATCGTGGATGTAAATTGCAATAAATAAATGGAGTATTCCCCGTTAACGATCGATTCCGTTCATACTTAATATCATAAGGAAACATGTATTTTTGTGTCGCGACGATAAGAACGCTTACTCGTTCGAAATTGGCATGCGATCGTGTGGCGACCCGTCGCGTATAATTGAGTTCCAAGTTGGTACTCTACTTTCTCTCTCTCTCTCTCTCTCTCTCTCTCTCTCTCTCTCTATTTCTCTGTCTCTTCGCGTACATGACTCGAATATTTTTCCAATCGCCAATGGTAAAGCTTAAACGAACCTGTACAGGAAATCAAAGTCTCGGTGTCGTCAAATATCGAGAAAGACCACAATTATTTCTTCGATGAAACGGATTGGGACGGGGAGAAAGGGTTCGCCATAAAAAAAAAAGAGAAAAGAAAACTAGGGAAAAAAAACATGTGTAATCATAATCTAAAGGGTAGTAATTTTTTTGGAGGAGATCGTTGTTTCGTAACGTGCACGTTAAAGAATGAATAAAAGTTAAAGAGGAGAAGACGGAGATAGAAAGGGAGCAAAAGGAAGAAGAAGGTTACCTTCGTTTGGACAAAAGGGAAGAAAAAAAAGAATGATAGAAAGAAGGAAAAGGAGAAACGGAAGGGTGGGCAGGGTTGAAAAACGATCATGTAGTTCTCCGATAGTCAGGTGGTGTATCGGTAATAGGGTAGACTATGGAAGAATTGAGAGAGTGAAAGAGAAGGGAGGAGAAAGGAGGGGGCTTGAGTTTGAGAGGGGAGACGCCGTTCTGGAGGCGATGAGGGCAAATAGACAGAAGCGCCAACCCTCCATGAATATGTATTACTCGGTAAACAGGGCTTGAATCAATATTTCGTTTAATAATACTGCACACGGAACGCAGCAGCCCTTCGAGCTCCCTTCTCTTCCTCTCTCTCTCTCTCTCTCGCTCTCCCTCCTCTATGTCTGTCTTCATCGTACACACGCGTTCGTGCTCTTACACAGTTCCACATGGCTTTTTGTCACGCGCTCTCTCTCTCTCTCTCTCTCTCTCTCTCGTTTTCGTTCCGTTGGATTTAACACGCAGGTAAGGGATGAGTTTCACCTCGAGACTTAACCATCTTTACTTTCAACGTGATGCAACCCCTCTTTTGTAGTTCTTCTTGAGGGATCGTTTATCTATATCTTTCTCTCTTATTCTTTCTGCTTTGTCGCATTTTTCTCATAAATATCTGTCTATCCGGTCTTACGCGTTATTCACGCAGCGTTAAATCTCGTTTAGGACTATTACGTTCCGTTCGATCGTTTTCTATTTGAATACAAATCGGTGTGCACGACGATTTACATCATGGAAGAACAAAGTTTCGACTTCTTGATATTACCAACGATTTAACTTTCAAGAGCGAAATAGAGCGAGAGAGAGAGAAAGAAAGAGAGTATGTGTGTGTGTGCGCGCGCGCGCGTGTGTGTGTATGAGAGAGAGAGAGAGAGAGAGAGAGGATAATAAAGTGGCACGTGATGAATCCGGACGCAAAGCCGAGGAAGGGAGTTCTCTGGAGGGGTAGCAGGAAACTCGAGTCGGTGTGGCCCTTAAACCGGAAGTCGAGTGGCCGGGGGGCAAATTGCACGGTACTTCCTCGCGTACGTGCCGGTAGCGGGCCGCAAATACGTCCCCGGAGAGATAAACGTTGGCTGGTCTTGGCACCGACGGGAATCTATGTACCTATGTATATATACCTACGTGACCTTCTCCTGGCGACTCATTCCAAGCAAGGAACCTACATAGAGAAGGCAATCCGCAGCCCTTGGGGCGAGTTCACTGGGCGGAGACGGGGAAATAACTATCGCACACAATCGGCGCGTAGCCCGAGAGGGATTATTTCGTATAATCCACCCCTAGTGCTGGCGAACCCCTCAGGCTCTTCTTTCTCTCTCTCTCTCTCTCTCTCTCTCTCTCTCTCTCTCTCTCTCTCTCTCTCTCTCTCTCTCTCTCTCTTTGCACACCCCTAAGTGCCTAAAGTGAAATCCACGATAAGCACGATTCGCACGCGTAACGAGTTTATCGGGATTCCCCCTGCCTCCCCTTTCACATTTACGACCTTAACACGCACACTATCGCACACAAAATTATACGTATATACAAATGTCGCAATCCCCAAGGCTCGACGACCGACCGTTCGATCCTCCCTCCTATTGGTCTTTCTTACGCTTTCTATTTCTGACCCTACTATATACAACACACGCTCGATATTCTTTCCTTCTCCCTTTTCTATAATATATACAGGAGTTACATACTTATGTATGAACAAGGGTTACGTGTCCCTCCTCCTCTCCGGTTTTTCGAACGTACACTATTCGATGCTATCGGCGTTTACGTTTCTTCTTCGGTATGGTGGGTAATATGAGAAAGGCATATGAGCATGTAGACAAATATCCGTACCTGTTTGCGTTTTAGAAGGGGTGAATGGTAACGAGAGAAGGATCACTTTATTGACGCATCCTATAAATATATTTTATTTAGGATATTAAACGTACGGAGGAATCACGTATCGATTTCTCAATATAATTTTTTTATTTATTCGTTTAGAAAATTCTTAACTCGAGTTCGCGTCTTGAAAAAAAAATGTCATATTTATATTGGAAATATTCTTTTTACCGTAAACACTGGTTATTTTACGTTGAACGTCCTTGTGAGAACGTGTATGCAACATATCGAAATAAAAAAACATTGACACACATATACCTTCACGCTCGTTAAGTATAATTATGTTTTCCTTGTAGACGTTGCAACAACAGAGGCCCGATATTCCTCGATTATTGCAGCAAATGCACGCTCAACAACTGCCACCAGGAGCGGCTATAGGCGCGCATCCAGGAATCCCCGGTTTACCCGGATTGGGACCAGCTGCTGGTCTTCCGGTACCGACATCCGCTTCCGCGGCTTTACTAGGTCTTGGATTGACTCCGGGCGCAGCGACGACACCCGGAACGACGGCAGCTCATCCGCTTTCGATGCTAGCTAAGCCGGAGATTCATCGTGGTCAACCGGACGATCTCAAAAGCAACGGTGGTCAGTTTCTTTTTGTATTTTCGATTTTCATCGAAAATTCAATATATTCTATATCAATTTCTATAAAAACGTACGAAAATATATGAGAATTTTTAACGTAAAACGTTAAGCGCCTGCGGGTATGGCAAATGTTCAATTTTTTTCTTTCTTTTCCTCTTTTTTTTCTTTTTCTTTCAACATTTCGACAGTATTCGTACGTCTTTAATAATTCGATCGAACAAATATAATGAGAAGGAGTTGAGAGGATGGAAATTAAACGATTAGAGAGGTTAACGTTTCCAAATATAAATTAGAAGATACTCGTCTCGTAGCGTGGAAGGACAATTTCGTTATACATCGAGATAGGAATTAGGTATCTCTAGATAGTATATACTACCGTCAGACGCGGAATAACGAGAGATCGCGTGTTTAATTTCTTCCGCATAATGATCGAAAATGTGGGCCGCGTTGAGTTGAGTTTAGTTGCGCTGTGTTGCCTTGCGTTGCGTTCCGTTGCGTTGCGTTGCGTTACGTTGCGTTGCGTTGCCTTGCCTTGCCTTGTGTTACATTGCGTTGCATCGCGTCGTTACATGCCTCACGATCGTTCTCGCGTATCGCGTTATGTTGTCGAGCGAAAGTCTCGATGGGACATGATAATCCACGATGTTACCGGCACACGCGAACCTTATCGCGTCGAGTTGAGAAAAAGTATATGAAATTATTTGGTTATATATATACACATACATACATACAGGGTGTACCTTAACACGCGCTCTTATTATTCACCGTGCATTACACTATGAGGCACGAAAACAGTGAAGAAAGAAAAAAATATATATATAAAAAAAAAAGAAAAAAAAAAAAAAAAAAGAAAAAAGAAAAAAGAAGATAAAAAAGAAAGAAAGGAAGGAAGGGTTAGAAGAAGAAGAAGAAGAAGAAAAAAATACGTTCACATATTCGTGCGTGATCTTTGACCATTTTTCCATTCCAACGATCCTTATCGCAAACCGAGTTGGTATAACCAAAGGACAACGGTGAATGCGCTTATGCCATTGTATAGAATAAACGTTTGAAATTTGTGAATAGATAAGAGACAATGTGCTACGGTAATTATAGGTTCGGACGGTATACATGCACGTTTCGAACACTTCCTCGTAGATAAAAGGTAAGGAATTACATATATCGATGTTAACCGATAAGAAAAAGACGATTTTATGAATTTCTTTCATTGTTTCCGTTATCTAATCGATCGGCACGTTAAAGGAAGTCCTTCGCGTGTTAAAGAAATTCAATCTATTTATATCATTACCGTTTAAAAGACGATTCGCATAAATACTTACAAAACGACGTATGTATTTTAAATGAGAATATCATTAACACGTGATTACGATTCATTCGTTTCTCGACGAACGTTGATAATTAGAAATACCAACTTGTTACTACGTATTGAGGACACCCTGTATATATAACAGGAGATTTTCGAAAAGATTTCATTCGACCAGAGGCATAGAAAACGAAATTTTCTACTCTTTTGTAGACGAACCTCGTTTGATCTCGTGATACTCGACGCGTATGTACATACATATATCATTTCCGTCGAATGAAAGCCCGCGACCAGGCGTGGTTGGGGGTGTGGTGAGGTGGGGCGCAGAGGTGCGGCGTGCAGGACGGTGAAAAAAAATATGTAGTATCTAGGCGACGCAAAGGGAGAGGACGAGGAGAGTGACGAGGAGAGACGAGAAGGGATGAGGAGAAAGAGGGAGAGGAAGAGGAGGAGGAGGAGGTGGAGGAGGTGGAGGATATGATGGGGATGGTGCACGAGTCGGTTCGCTTGCCCGGAAATTTCCAAAGCGCTTTTCGGGTATCCGCTTTCGAGAGACGAGAGCGTGTTGCGTCACCCTGTTAGCGGACACCGGCGGTTTTCAGCGAAAAGCGCATAAATATGCATGAAGATCATTTATACGGGTGCCGTTTTCCCTCTCTCTCTCTCTCTCTCTCTCGCTCACTTTCTCTCTCTCTCTCTCTCTCTCTCTCGCTCGCTCTCTCTTTCTCTCTCATTCTCTGTCTCTCATTCTCTATCTCTGTCTCTCTCTTTTCCATAGACCACCTCGCACATCCCTTTCTATGTTATTAACATTTTATCGACGCGTTTCGCGCGTGTACGTTTTCCGTCGCTCGCTTTTTCTAGACTCTTTCCACGCTCCGTCGAACGGAGTGAAAATCGTTTTCGATGATTAAAAGGAATAAAAGGGAGAAAGAAAAAAAAATAAATAAAAAAAAAAAAAAGATAGAAAAAGTAGTTAAAGGTGAAATATAAAAACGAATACGTCGGTAGTCTTACCATTGAAAGTCCGGGCTAACGAGATACTTTTTTTTTTTTTATTCTGTTGCAGGTCTTAGCTCGACCGAGGAGAGACACGTGAGTAGGCGAACGATTTAAATGAAAAAAAAAAAAAAAAATAAATAAATAAATAAATAAAGTAAATAAATAAATAAAAGAAAACAAAAAAGAAAGAAAAAGAAAACGTTCGATTTTTCCGCATCTTATTCTCCGAAAATGGGAGATCGTAAAGGAGTCACGCGAGCTACGAATTTTCCGATCGGACAATGCATCTTTACGTAGAGAAATATATATACATATTTGTACCTATACGAGTGTACGGGGTTAAACGATTCTTTTTGGGTTTTTTTTTTTTTCTTCTTTTTTAAATGTTCCCTCGCGCTGCAAGCGGCTCTCGATCGTAACGAATTTCCCCATTATCCGCGTCGAATGTCGGCGCGATGAAAGGCGATAAAACTGTTTTTTTTTCTCTCGCGGTCGTAATCAACGCTCGCGCGGAACGTTCGCCTCGGATATCGCTGTTATTGCATCGTTTATATGCACGTAGCTACTTCGTACGTATCTACATACATAGGTGAACGCATCGTATCTATGTATGCATGCGTGCATGTATATATGTGTATATGTATGTATGTATGTATGTAGGTATCTACACGATTACGAATCTCGCATCGAAATTTATAGCAACGCGATCTCGCGCATCGTTAAATATTTCTCATTCGGAGAACTGGGCATATAAATTATTTATCGAAACGTCAAATTAATAATCCGATTAACCGTGAAATCGTGGCAATTGGACTCGTTGATAGTTGTTGGTGGTGTGGACGGTAAGCGACAAGCGAGACCGAAGACGACGCTTATTGCCAAAAATTTCATGAAAGGTGAAGATACGAGGGGGAAACGGTTAAGTTTTTTAACGTTTCCGCAACTCGTCCAACGCAATTAGCATATTTTGGCGAGGGTGAGTTCTCTTTGCAAGAAGAAAGGAAAGAGAAGAGAAGAGGAAAGAAGAGAAGAATGGAGAAGAGAAGAGAAGAGAAGAGAAGAGAAGAGAAGAGTGCTTCCGTAGAGAGACGCACAAGCACACATAGTCGAGTCGTAAGTCAGAGAGAAGCAGCGCGTGCAAGCGTACTCGAGCGTGCTGGTACTCAACGTAGCCTCGTGTATAACACGCAGATTACACGCGTGTAACTTTTCGTGCTCGCGAAGGGTGGTAGAAACGAACGGCGCGCTGTGGTGCCGGCTGCTGCTGCCGTTGCTTCGCGTATACCCGCACTCTCTACGGTGCAATTTATGTTTTCGACGGACGCTCGAGAGCCACGGAAAGTGGCCGCATGGAAAGAGAAAGAGAGAGAGAGAAAGTACACGAAGAGGAGTAGTAGTACTAACAGCGAGGGCAGCCGCTATGTTGTGTAGTAGTTGCTAGTAGTCGGGGAATACTGGTGGTGGTGGTGGTGGTAGGGGTAAAGTTCAACTACTACGTTCTGGGATTAAGCACGAAAGTGAGAGAGAGAGAGAGAGAGAGAGAGAGAGAAAGAACAAAAACGTAACAAACGCATTTTCCACCTTTCTTCGTCTCCGTAAAATTACCTGTCCGTTTTCACCTTGTCGAGATGAAATTACGAATTCAAATATGAATTTTAAGCGCACTTCGCAATCTCTTTGTTATTCTAAGAGAAGGAAAGAGAAACGTAGAAGGTGAAGCATTAAATTTATGCCCGATATATCTTCCGTTCGCGTCCTGCCGTGTTTGTAGTACATACCTACCTATATACATAATTCCCATGTTCCGATTCGATCGTTAATTTAATTCGGCCGAAGAATTAATTATCCTAGCGACGTGAGCCTTCGGTCAATTCTCGGAGAGAGCCCGCCAGCGTTGTTTATAACGTGCTTGCGCGAACAGCGAATGCATTAATATGTATTACGTGAAATATGTAAATACGTATGAATGTATATACGTACGTACGTACGTACGTACCTATATATAATATGTACGTACGAATCCGTTAAGCTCTTTTACATGTTAAGAACTCGAATTACGGAACAATAGAGGAGGGACATGGTCGAAAGTACTTTTCAGACGTTTACGATGCCGCAAAAAAATTGTTAAATAGAAGCGAAGTGAACGGGCTATCGCGCGTGAAAAGCATGATAGGTAAATGGAGAGAAAGAGTGGGAGGGTGAGAGACGAAGGAGAAAGAGGACAGACGGAGGTGGAGATAGTGGAAAGGAGTCGTTCGTGAGACAAGAAAGAGCAAACGAGTGGGAGAGAGAGAAAGGAGAGAGACGGAAAAAATAATGGAAAGAAACGAAGGTAGGCCATAAAGAAGGGCGAGAAGGGAGTGCGGAGCGTGTATTATAGGTTTGCCGAGTCTGTAATCATCGCAGGACCGCGAAACGCCCACCGACGCCCTCTCATTCCGCGTCTTGCCATTCTATTTTCCTCTCTTCTTCCTCTCTTCGTGCCCGAGGCACTTTCCGTTCTGAGCCTTCTGCTCGTGTCCTCCATCCTTTTCTCTTTTTCTTCCTCTCTCTTCCTTCCTTTCTTTCTTTCGTTTTATATCTCTTTTTTCTTTTTTTTTCTTTTTTTCTTTTTCTTTTTCTTTTTCTTTCTCCACTCGCAGCCGTACGTTATGCATGCCCACTCTATAATCATTATCGGCCCTACCAGGCCGACCCCTTTCCCTTCTTCACCCCCAACCCTTTTCTCCTGTCCTTTTTCGTCTCGCAGCTCATTTTCTGTTCTCTTCTCACACTCCTCGAGATAAAGATAGATAGATAGAGAGAGAGAGAGAGAGAGAGAGAGAGAGAGAGAGAGAGAGCCACCGCATCCTATCTTTTCCTTTTTCTACCCTTTTACCTTCCCTCTTGTTCTCCTCCCTTCCTGCCATGAATTCCATTATACTTCATTACAGCTTGACCGATGGCCGAGGACGCGTGCCACCTTGTGATTCGAGAAATTTCACTCGAATATCGGCAATCCTTTTTTTCTTCCTCATTTTTCTCTCCCCCCGCCACCCCGTCGTCGATTCCCTCGTTGAAATTATACATCCTACGACACATACAGTTCAACACTAGTTTTATGTAAATACGTAGATGTAAAAAATGAAAAGCACGAACGCGTAATAATTTCAAATGCGCGCGCGCGTGTATATTTTTATTCAAATGGAAAAAAAATTTTCGTAAAAACCGTCAGGTTGTAAACGTAAAATTGAAATTCATCGATCGGTGGATGACGAGCACGGAACGCGAGCGAACGCTCTTCGACGATAATAAAAGTGGACTCGACTAGATCGTTAATAGTGCGGTAATCGCGCTGACAGCCAAAATTACATTTTAATATCGTCCTCGCGGGCTAAACGAGTACGCTCTACCGAACGTTCCGCGTTTCATGTCGCCCGCTAAAATCGAAATCGATTACCGCGAAAGCTCGTCTGACGATTGTTAATAACCATCGACGTAGATAATTATGGTTTGTCACGTAACATCCTGCGTGTAGAAAACGTCTTGTTTCTACTATCGTGTATTATGAAAATTGGATGTATATACGTGTGTATATATATATATATATATATATATATATATATATATATATTTTGATTCGGCTTAATTCATTTGAGATATTAAGGCAAGCGGACTCCTTTGAATCTCTTTTCTTTTCTTTTTCTTTTGGTTTTTTCTCTCGATTCTTTTCCTTATTTTTCGTAAGAAATATCATCGTCTAATTGGCAATATTTTTGTATTACAGAGAAGTTCCATATCTCCCGGTGACAAGTACAGTCGACCACGAACGCCACAAGAGTCCCATCACGGTCATCATTCCCAGAACCATCACGATCACTCGATTCACATAAAGAAAATGAAGAAGGAACAGGACAAGGACATCGGACACGTAAGTTTGATATTTCTTGGTGTTAGTGCGTTACACGTAGGTAGACGCGTAGGTAAACGATAAATATCTGGTACTGGAGAGAACTATAATTTAGTCGTTACGAAGAAATCCACGATTAATCGCCGTCTCTAATACTGCTCAGATCTCTATCGCTAATTAGATTCCTATCGAGTGTCGCTAGGTGCATTAGAAAGCCGATACATAATCTCGATTAGATAATCATCGTCGCGGTGGAAGCAGTTAATTAAGGAGAGAGAGAGAGAGAGAGAGAGAGTCGAGATCACGTTTTCCTTTTTTCTTGACTCTAATAGAGCGACGGGGAGAAGAGCGATCAGGATCTTGTGGTGGACGATGCGAGCGAGGGACCGACGAGTCCGGTGGTCAATGGAAGGTCGTCTCCTCGAGAAAATGGGATAGACAAGGTGGTAGTGGCGCCATTGGGTAGCAGCGTACAAACGAAAAAGGACATAACACCGCACTCGCCTAGAAGTGGGACGAGCAGCAACGCGAGCACCCCTTCGGCAAAAAAAATGGAAGAACGAGAGAAGGCTACGACACCGATCTCAAAATCTCTCACGCCAACATCCGGATCGGCGGTAATCGGCGGTGGTGGTGGCGGTGGTGGCGGTGGCGGTGGCGGCGGTGGTGGCGGCGGCGGCGGCGGTGGCGGTGGAGGCGGTGGCTTGAAGCCATCGGTTTCGGCGAAACTCTTACAAGGTCCACCTACCGGCGGTGCCGTTCCTGGCCCTTACCCTCCTCATTATCCACCCGGACCACCTCCCCATCATCTCGGGCCAGCTGCCCAACATCCTCACGTCGACATGATCGGTTACAACGGTTACGCGCCACCTAGAGCACCGCCTTCCCTTCAACAGCTTTACGATCCCCACGTTACGATGAGGGCACCCATGGTTGGCTCGGTCGGTGTACCTGGTGGCAAACCGTAAGTACGAATTAATCGAACGTTCTACCCTCGGCCCTCACAGTAAAAGGAAAAAATTCAATTTTCCCATTTGACTTTTGTTTAACAGGGCGTATAGTTTCCACGTGTCGAGCGAGGGACAGATGCAACCAGCAAATTTCCCTTTGGACGCTTTGATGGGAAGCGGGATACCGCGTCACGCGCGCCAGATTAATACTCTCAGTCACGGCGAGGTCGTGTGCGCGGTCACGATCTCGAATCCAACCAAGTACGTTTACACTGGCGGCAAGGGATGCGTCAAGGTCTGGGACATCAGTCAGGGCGGGACTGGGAGCGCGAAGCCGGTTTCGCAGCTCGATTGCCTGCAACGTGACAACTACATCAGGTTCGTGGAAATTACCTTTCTCGACGACGATCCTATAAACGCTCTTTCTCCCTCTCTTCTTCCTTGTGTTTTCGGTCCGACCAAATTTCCTCTCTTTTTCGTAAATTCATCAAACGATGGATACGCAAAAATAGAACTTTTATCGCGTGAAATATACGATAAACGATATTCGCGTATATTATGACGTTACATTGCAAAATTAATAACGACTCGAAAAGCGGCAGTGATTTATAATGAAAACAAAACCGCAGGAATCGAGCGTTAGCACAAACTCCTCTCTCTCTCTCTCTCTCTCGATATTTTACGAACGTCAAGCGTATTTTTGCATTGTAATAAAATTCCAAGCGGCAAATTGTTCGCGTTTCGCTCCTCCGCTGTGTGATCGTTAATGCTCGTATGTTAATTAAATTTCATACACGTTTCTTGCAATCACGTTTCCCGTTCCTCTCTTCCTCTCCCCCATCTCTCTCTTTCTCCCTAGAACCTTTACCGGATTTGATATATTTTAGCCCCGCTTATATGTAAATTCGGTGCGCTATTGTTCGATTAAAATCTCCGTGAGCATGCATTAATTATCGTTGAAAATACGATCTCGCGATGAACGAATTTTAATACGAGCGTCTACATTATCTCTAAAGTATTCTCTTACAGTCGCGTTATTTAAATGATCGCACTCGATCCTGTGATACATTATCAGAAAACGTCATTCGTTTTGACGAGCATTATAAAACCATTGTTTCCCCTCATACGATACAGATCGGTGAAGCTATTACCGGACGGTAGAACATTGATAGTTGGTGGGGAGGCAAGTCAATTGAGTATCTGGGATCTAGCCAGTCCAACCCCGAGGATCAAAGCCGAATTGACCTCGTCGGCACCGGCGTGCTATGCTCTTGCGATCTCTCCGGACTCGAAGGTCTGCTTCAGTTGCTGCAGCGACGGAAACATCGCCGTTTGGGATCTTCAAAATCAGGCGTTGGTCAGACAGTTCCAAGGTCACACTGATGGTGCCTCTTGCATAGATATATCTGCGAACGGCTCGAAACTCTGGACCGGTGGTCTTGACAACACAGTACGCTCTTGGGATCTCCGGGAGGGTAGACAGCTACAGCAACACGATTTCACGTCGCAGATTTTCTCACTTGGTTACTGTCCCACCGGCGATTGGCTCGCCGTCGGCATGGAGAATTCGAACGTCGAGGTACTCCACGCTCTAAAACCTGACAAGTATCAATTGCATCTGCACGAGTCCTGCGTGTTATCCCTGAGATTTGCCTCGAGCGGTAAATGGTTCGTCTCCACGGGAAAGGACAATCTTCTTAACGCTTGGCGTACCCCTTATGGCGCCTCGATATTCCAGGTAAGAAAGTTTCTCTCTCTCTCTCCCCCCCCCTCTCTTTCTCTATTAGAATCCTTGGAAAACTTATAAAAAGAGAGTTATTATAAAATTTCGCGAGCGTATCGCGCAATAAAAATGATTCACTTACGGCGAGAATGTTCCATCGATCGACCAGCAAAATCAAGCGGTTGATCTCGTTTCGATTACACTTTCGAATAAAAATTCAAATTTCGTTCGAATCGCGATATTTGATTTTTAGAGGCAGACTCTCGCCGCGAATTCGAAAGATCTATAGCCTTCCATCGTCAGGCGTGTTTCCAAAAATGTATTTTACATCCCGCTTGGCACTACCTCTCTATTTGTTTTGTTCCGCATAAATCCGTGCAGTTGGGAAACCAGAATACGTTTTTTTTTTTTCCTTTTTTTTTCCTTCCTTTTTTTTTCAAATTTTCCTTGATAATATATAAACTGCGCGCGATCGTTGTAACCCGCAAAGCAAAATTCGTAGGTACCTATGTAGTACTTCCATACGTACATACGATACTTCAAGAGATAAAATTCAACGTACTAATGTTTCGATGTAGTAGTTTCGATTCCACGTTGAAATTGGCTTCGCAAACGCAAAACTCGCGCGTCTGCTTTCTAGGGTGAAATATTTTTAGCGAGAAATGATGTATCGGCTAGCATATTTGTTTTATTCCTTTATATCGTCAGTCTCATTCAACGCCTCGGTATATTTTTTTCCCCTTCTTCTTTTTGTTATTTTATTTATTTTATTTTATTTTTTTTTTTTCTCTTTTCTTTCACCATGTCCTTCACTCTTCGATCGTATTTTTACTATTGGACATATGTCGATCGATTGATTTCAGTCGAAGGAATCGTCATCGGTGCTGAGCTGTGACATCTCCGCGGACGACAAGTATATCGTAACCGGTTCTGGTGACAAAAAGGCGACAGTCTACGAGGTTCTTTATTGAAGAAAATCAAAAGGAGTCACCTCCGTCATCATCGAAGACCACTTTTCAAGCGTTCGTCTATATAATTCGTGTGTTACGTTATTTACGAGCAACTTTGTTGCCGTTGTTGTTCTTGTTATCGTCATCGTCGTCGTCGTTGTTGTTGTTGTTGTTGTTTATACCGATGGAAAGAGAGACTATATGTGAAGTTGCGGGTAACAAGTGGATACATCTCGAGGAGAAACGAAAGGAAATTTCGAAAGGAATTAAATGGTCCGAATTTGATAGCTCGTTAAATCTGATCTGTCGGTGGCGATTAGTATAAAATGCTCGAGAGCTTGGTGAATTTATATACACGAATGTAGATAGATTTTCACTCGAATTATTCGAAACGAAGCAGGTCTTTACATTTTTTCGGTAACTGCTTCTAATTCTTTTTTTTCGGCATTTTCTTTTCGACCTTTTTCCTTTTCTTAGTTTTCTTTTGTTTTTTTGTTTTTTTTTCTTTTTTTTTTTCTTACGGTTCGATGGACGTTGAAACGACATAGTCGGACCAAATCGCGAGTTTCGTAAGTTCTCGAATAAGTGACTCGAAAATTCGAGCAAGCCTTACTAAAGTTTTAAATTACCGTAAAAGAAGGCGAAGGACGAGAATGGGAGTACGGCGAGGATAGGACTCGAACAACGAGCTCCGATTAAGCTCCCTTTAATAAGCGATCTTGAAAAGCGGTTTCGTTCGTTCCGTTTCTCTCGACGCGCATAAATGAATCGCCTTTGGCAACGAGATCGCACATTAATTCTACTTAGGATTAGAAGGTATAGTGACGAGCGTAAAGTAACACTTTGCTCACGCATATCTTGCCTATCTTGTAAATTTTGTATATACCATAGATATACATATATACATATATATATATATTCATCATATATATATACATATGTATATACATATATATATATATACATATATATATACATATATATATATATATATATATATATATATATATATATATATATTATAGAGAGCATCACGAGCATACCGTCATATTTTTCTACGTCTACCGAGAGAGCTCGGTGGCAAACACGAAAAGGATAACTCTTTGTAAATATTAATCGAGATTTAGAGATTATTATACATAAACGGATAAGAGTCGAAATAATAAAAGAGTATAAAGCGACGTATTAAATCAATGTTACTAACTATTCATTCCTCCTCGAATATTTATTCACCGATCCGAAGAACAAACATTTTCAGGTAAGTTGAGTAAACGTATACATGCCATCATCGTTACCTAACGTAATAACAAAAATTTTATGCATGATCACACGAAACATTATAATCCTTATCTTATATATTCTCTTATATACGATAAAATGGTAATGGGTAATAGAAAATATGTCGATATCTGTTAATATCTGTTGAATTAGACGATCGGGAAGAGAGAGAGCAATTTGAATTTGAAACTGGTAGATTGGCGGAGGAGGAGAAAGCGGAGTAGTGGTAAAGAACATGGCAGAGATCGCGGTGACCGTGCGAAAGCCACCACCGAGTAGGTAATTAGCGATGCCATGCATGCACACGGTTCAGCCGTATTCAATGGAAGGTTCATCGACGTAACGTTATTATGATAGCAGCACATTTTGCATATGTGCCCGCTATCGGGATATAGAAGAGTATTGCGACGAGGGTTGTATTATAGTCTAGAGAGGGAAAGAGAGGATAGATGGAGAGGGGTTGGATTTGAACGGGGAAAGGATGATTTTACGCGGGATTTGCCGCACGCCGAGTCGTATTTGCATGGTAATGATATGCGACGCGGTAGGAATGACGCCCGGGGACGTTGTCGGGGAAACCTATTGGGGGTCGGAGGTGGGGAGTAGGGCGAGTTTTACGTGGGTTTACGGGGGTTAGAACTTGAAGGGGGTCGAGTACCAAGCGCGACCGATGGGACGCCCACGGCATTTCGCGGATGAATCTTGAATATATCGCGCTAGCTAAATACAGATCGGTTATTATGGATAATTCAAGGGAGAAAGAGGATTTATCGTATCAGGGAAGGTCCCGTCGATACGATGAACGAAGGAACGTATCAATTTCATTCGATAATATAACGAGATTAACTTATAAAAAATTTATATATTCGATTAATTTATACCGAGATATTAATGGGAAATATATATTGGAATAATTAGATATTCAAGGAGAGAATTGTAATCTATACGGAATGGAAATAATGGGAAACAAAAAAGGTAGTTTCAAGTGATACGTAATTATGTGGCACGAAGGTAGTTATGAAATAAAGTTTTTAATACGTTACGATACTTGACAGCACAACCGAGCGTTTCCGTCTAGCAAGAGAACAGGGGGTGAGAGAGAGAGGTTACGAGCTCTCATAATAAAAAGGAAGAAAGAGTAAAGAAGTCATAGAAAAAGAATGAGGTGGAAAAGAACGCGTCTCTATTTTTCCCCAACGAAAAGCAAACGTAGCGACAACGCGTATCCTCTCTTTTATCAGAACTTAATGTATTCTCATAACGAATTCATGAAGCGTGTGTCGGATCGTATATGCGTGTGCACGTAGGTAGGTAGTTGGGTAGGTAGATAGGTATATAATATATATATTTGTGTATATATATATATATATATATATATATATATATATATGCGTTGTATATTACGTAGGGAAGACGGATGGCTCTGTTGATTTTCAACGTCGGTAGAGAAGGATATTTTACGACTTGCCGATTTTTATCCGTTTGAATATACGAGCAAAGGAGTGCGAGAAAGAGAGAGAGGAAGAGAATGAGTATGCAGAGTTTGGGCCAGACAAGCGATGCAAAGCGCCACCCACACGCGAGGCACTAATTTTCCCTCTGTCCGTTGGCGTCCCACTGCGGCGGCGGCGGCGGCGGCGGTGGCGGCAGCGTCGACGGCGGCTGGTGCGCACACAAACGTGGCAAATTAACAGGCACGCAAATGAGCGAGTTCACGCGCTCACTTTCGTGTTTCACCGGTACCTCTCTCGTCACAATTGGACACTAATAAACGCGCGCCAATGTGTTCACTCTCTCCTTCTCTCTTCCCGTCTCTCCCTGCCTCCCTTTTTCTCGTTGTTTCTCATCCGCTACCGCACACCGAATGGGAAAGTACAACGCTTCTTTTTTTGTTTTTTTGTTTCTTTCCTTTTTCTCCCCTCCACCATTTTACAGCACGAAAGAACCGAAGAAAATCGTCCGTCCGGCAAAAGCGAAAGGAAGAACATCGACTCGCTTGGTTGCTCATCTAAGCCCGTACAAGAGAGAGAGAACGGTGTTACCCGACACGCTTCGATGCACGGAGAAAGAAGACCGGGGATAAATTTTCGAAGCGATTCAATTGCTCGTGGATGAGTCTATGTATTTTATCGGATGGACCCCTTTATCGATAAGGGACGATTCAACTTATTTACGAAAGACTTATTGTTCTTCTTCGGCAAATAAATCCTTTTCAATTTCGAAAGAGTTTCGTGCAGGTACAGATGCGCCACCGTGTTTTCCGATAAATAATACATCCACGTTCAAAAATTTCTATCGTTTTATAAATTTACGATAAATTTGCGATTATGTTTACGATCGTTTTATTTCCATACTTGCCTGCTAATCGTCTACACAATCGTATCGATTATCTTCACGATAAATGTTTTATTTCCCCGTCCCCCCCCATCTTCGTTTTCCCTTTTGTTTTCTCCCTTTTTCTTTTTTTGGTTTTGTACGACCAAGGGTAAATTTATATTTGTTTTAAAAATTATAAAGAGCGCTTGAAAATTTTTGATCTAGGATGTACAGCAGTATATCACGTGAAAGCGTTCTTTCGTATATATCGGAAAAACAACGAACGGTAAGATAAAAAAGATGGTGCCTTTGGCGATTGCGCTTTCCGGTTGCCTCGGTGTCTAACAAAAATACGGGATGCCACGAAAAGGCTTGTACGGTGTGCGTGTGTGTATAAATATACACACACACACACACACATATATATATATATATATATATATATATATATAGACGAAACCGCTCGAACGAATCCTTTCGTGTTTGTTCGATCTTCGCACAAGCAGGATATGAATATTCGAGGTCGGCTTCCTATCTCACGGAATAGTGGACTCTTTGAAGAAGATTCCATTTTATGATGAACGTGCACGATATGTACGGGTCAATGGAAATAGAAAAAATGATCTATTTTTCCTTTTTCTTTTTCCTATCGAGAATAGTTTGCAGGCAGATAAACGTATCGATGCGTTTTAGAAATGATATTTCATTTAAGGATTAAATGAAATATTACGAGGATCATTGATTATATGGATGAAACGATTGGGCATAAAAATGATCATCCAATTGATCCTTGTTTTTCTTTTTTTTCTATTTTCCTTTTTTCTGTTTTTTTTTCCCCTTTTCCTGTTTTTTTATTTCTTTTTTTGTTTTTACGCGTGAAAAACAAACGCGATCGCACTCGTGAAATCTCAATCCAATCGGAACGCTTTTAAAGCGATCGTTTTTCGTGATTCGCGTTGAACAATTCTATTCGTTTATTCGCGCGAAGCAGGATTAATAAATATCGTCCGAGTGAGAGGTAGAGCGGGAAGAAGAGAATGGCGGGGAATAGGGAGGGTGGAGGAGGAGCATGGCCGAGGGTAGGTCCGTTAGAAATATCCATCCACCCGTCTGGAAATAATTCCTCGGCGATCGTCTGCGAGTTACTACTACGCGTATCTCGGAAATAAATTGGTACGCGTGCGCCTAGGAGGTTGGCTGGCGCGAGAAAAGGGTATCGAGGATGAGGCGTACGGTTATATCGCGAGCGCGAAGCACGATGAAAGTCACGTTTCTCCACCGAGAATCGATCCCGTAGCCCAATAAACGCCGAAATATATTTTTCCAACGCGACATTTCGTGGATATAAATCTTTGAAATCGCGTGGGATTCGTTTCGCGCCTACCATCGACGTTTCTCCGGTTTTTACTCCCTTTATTTATCCTTTTCCTCGTTCTTCCGCGAGAATAACGGCGATATCGTGAGATTTTAATGTCTTTCTTTGAAAAGAAAAAAAAAGAAAAAAAAAGAAAAAAAAAAGAAAAAAGTATCGCCAACAATTATCCCGATCTAAATTATCGTGAATCTTTCCTCGGCTTTCCAACATTAGTAGACGTTGGAAATCCTTTCGCCGATGAGTTCCGAAGAGTATTTTAAAGCGAACGAAACGGAGATGGGAATAGTCGCGCGGAGGCACAAGGTGGCAGTTAGCGGAGAAGAGTCGTAAACGCGATGGTAACGCGTGTATGTACGAGCGTTAAAAGTCTCCTATAAGCTACCTCCTATAAGCACCATACATAAAAACTACATATGTATGTACATCCATACGTACATGCATGCATGCATACGCATCTATACGCATCTGTATAGGTATAAATGGAAGAGAGAGAGAGGAGGGTATATACTCTTGAAGCCGTTTGCCCGATGAGCTCGGGTACGCTTAAATTTCTCGGTAGTCGGGCTGTAAACGGCAAAACGACGCCGAGAGAAGACAGGATGCGGGAGGATACGAAGGAAGGAAGGAAGGAAGGAAGGAAGAGTCGTAGAAATTTATCGTGCGAGTTCACCGCATCTCGGCATGGCGGAATCGCGGTGATTACACGGCGAGGTAATAGCCTCGCATATGGAGACCAGAGATTCTTACTCTCTTTCTCTTTCTTCATATGCCGCTGTATGCCGTCGGCGTTTACGAGCGTTTTCGGCGAGGCCTTTATCCGCTTTAGCGGCACGTTTTTACGTTGCACCTGCCGTCCGACGAGTTCCTTAAATTTTAATTGTCACCGGCGGCGGCCCCTCCTCGACGTCAACGTCGTTTTCTCGGCTGCAATTAAATTGATAAGCCCGCGGTGAGATGCTCGTGGTTAAAATCTCGCGAAGACGTAAACGCATAGAAGTATCGGAGTCTCGAGTGGTTTTACCTTTTTTTTCATATACATATACATATACATGCAGCACGTGTATGCGTATACGTATCGCGAGTATATTGTAAGATCGTGATTACGTAGTAGATAAATTAAAAAATATAAAGTCGAGCCGTTTATACGTTGTAGAATCGTTACAAAGTAAACGAGCAACGATGTTTTTCGAACGATTCGAAAGTTTATCGAGGCGAAGAGAAAAAGAGAAGAATAAAAAAAGAAAAAAAAGAACAAGGGGAAGAAAGAAAGAAAAAAATGGAATGCAAAAGTGATGGCGGAGTCGATATCGAAAGAAAAGGGAAAAAAATTGTAGAGTTGTTTTTCTAGCTAGGCTCGTATCGAGGACTTATCGATCGGAGAGGTCGATTAGCGAGATAAGCTTTAGCCGACGTAACGCGGTAGCGTTTCCGAGTCAGTCGCGAACGGTGTGCGTGGGGCCGCAGCTCCCCACCTCGCCGAGCCCACGAGCGGTCGAGCGGTGAACGCGAGGGGTGCTCGGTGGTGGCGGTGGCTGCGGTGGTTATCCAGATAGCAGATAGCCAGGACGGTGGTCTCGTTTGCGGTTTGACCACCCTTGTGGTGCACTGCCCTAACCACCATACCGCACCATCCGCAGCCGCACGGTGTGTGCAACCGGCGATAATGTCGCCCTTGCTGCGGTACGATGCACGTCGTTGCACTGCCCTGGGCCGATCGAACCACCCTTCGACCTCCTCGCGACTTCCCCGCCACCTTCCTACATCCTTCCTACAAACTCGCCGTTCAAGCTTTCACGATAAAAGAGAGAAAAATCCGTAGTTGCCAAGAGCTTTCGACTCGAAGTAGCTACTACTACTGGTAATACGAACGCGAGTACGCCTCGACGAACTTCTTCGAGGATTATCCCGGATTGCAGAGAGAGAGAGAGAGAGAGAGAGAGAGAGAGAATAGAGAAGGAAGAGAGCAAGGCAGACTCCTTCTCTTCCTCTCTCTCTCTCTCTCTCTCTCTCTCACTCACACACTCCCTTTTTCTTCGTTCGATCTATCGGATCTTTCGGTTATCCACCTACGAGATCTTTTTCTCTCGATACACTCTTCGAACCTTTCTTCTCGAGAAGCTTTTTTCGAAGGGAAAAGGAATTTTGTATCTCAGAAGCGAGCTAAGATCCGTTCGAAAAATGCAATACGCTAAAGGGTAATCTCGTATAAAGGATTCCCTTATTTCTTACAAATTTACATAAATAAATGAAATGACGAATTTCAGCCGTGGAACGACTGAAAGGGCTATGGTAGAGTGAAAAATTGAAAGAGAATGAAAGAGAAAAAGAGGTATAAAATTCAGTGCGATATCTCGAAAAAACATACGGCGGATGCGTGCGTATGTGCTTGTATGCACACACACACACACACACACACACACACACACACACACATATCACGAATGGAACTTAATAGCAGAAGATATTTTAAGTCTGCTTTTTAACTCTCCTCTCACAGTGCTCTCTCTCTCTCTCTCTCTCTCTCTCTCGCGCGCGCGCGCGCGCCCATCCACACTTAATCTTGGCACTCTGCATCACCAAATCCGTTTTACGTTGACGAGAGAATTATCTGCGACGTAGAACGAAAGAAAATTTCTTCCGTAGTTCGAGTAAAAAGATATACTTTACTCTTGCGAGATATTTCGTTCGTGGAATCGATTCGCTTGAATCTTATGTAAAATCGTGGAGCTTAGTTAAAATAAATTCGCCGGTTAAGGCGACTGTCGTAACTAACTAAGTACATACATAAGTAAGTAGGTATACGTTAATCGGTTGAATAAAGAAAAGAAAGAAAAAGAAAAGAGGAGGAAACACGTTAATCCATGAATGAAAAGTTTGTATTGTCAAAATACACGTTTCTGCATCGTCTTCTCACGCGTGCGGATTTTACACATGTATAGTTCGCGCCGGACGTTTGTACATACACAAGGTCGCATCTGTAGAACACGAACCGCGCCTAACGAACCGAAATGATACCCACCGCTCCGCGCTCGACTCAACCCTACCGGCCGTGTGTGCGCGTGTGTGTGTGTGCGTTAGTGCGCGTCGTATGCGGATGTGCGCGCGCCAGCGTTCGGGCCAGCTCGTCGCGACCAGGGGAGACACACGGACACGTGTTACCGCGTAACCGGGAGAACGCTCCCAAGCTTAATGCTCCTGCATTAACGCTAATTGATGGATTGTTTTTAATATTTAACGCTTCGCTTCTTTTCTCACCCTTCTTCTTACGCTCTCGCTCAGAAATTATCCTTTTCTTTCTATTTATCTCTCTTTATCCCATCTATAACCGTACTTCTTTTCTCTTTATTTCTTTGTCTCTCGATCTCTCTTATCCGTAATGTTCTCTCCTTCTCTCACAACTTTACCCGTATCCTCCGTCTTCCTCTCCCTCTCACTCTCTCTCTCTCTCTCTCTCTCTCTCTCGCATTCGTGATGTTATATCTCGGTCTTACATTTGTACCACAGAACGCGAACCACCACCTTCCTATCTTTCGCGGTTAGCCGACCGCGCTCCGGATGTGTGTGCTGTGCGTGTGCATATATGCGAGTAAATATAACCGTAGGTCTCACTCGTAAACGTTTACTCGGCCAAAGCGGCATGCCGAAGAGATCGACGACGACGACGACGACGACGACGACGACGACGACGACGGCGACGGCGACGGCGACGACGACGTCGTTGACGAAGAAGATGCGACACGACGACGCAACGACGACGATGGCGACGTTCGAACAAGGCGATCGTGTGCCCACGACGACGAGAGAAAGAGCGAATAAGAAGAGAGCATCGAGAGAAGAAAGGAGAGGAGAGGAGAGGAGGGGAGAGGAGAGAAGAGGACAGGAAGAAGGCCTCGCGCGAGATAGTCGGCACATACGGTAGTCGCAGATCGGCGAAGCAGACAAGGGGCCCGAGCAAGCAAAATGGAGGGCAGGCGAGCGTAGAATATAAAAGGAGGAACGTGAATTCATATCTTGTCTGGGGGATCTTGCTGCTTTGCTGCTGAGAGACTGTTTTCGAGAAGGTAAAGGAGAAGGGAGAGAGAGAGAGAGAGAGAGAGAGAGAGAGAGAGAGAGCCAAAGAAAAGGAGAAACGACCGAGTGCGAAGAAAGACTGCGAGAAAGGGAATGGGAGATGAACGGAGAAGGAAAGAAAGAAAGAAGAAGAAAGGAAGGGAGAGAGAGAGAGAGAGAGAGAGAGAGAGAGAGAGAGAGGATGAGATAGGAGAACTCAAGCAACCGTCCGTGGTTGGTATCATGTCTGTCGCGAGCGCGACGAGGACGTTAAAGCGTTGTACCATGCATAAGAGAGAAAGAGATAAACGTATAGATAGACGGAGAGAGAGAGAGAGAGAAAGTGCGAGCAAGGTGGAAGAGAAGGACGGAGATAGGAGTCCGCGCGGACTGCGGTCGGACCGTTAGGAAGATCGGCCAATGAGCGCGCTCCAGCGACCAATCACGATCGAGCTCTCTCGTCTCCGTGCAACTAATATACCGTCTTCTCTCTCTTAACCGGGCCAGTCGGAGCTGAACCACGTAAGGAGGTAGGGCCTTTTGTCTCCTCGCGGAGCCGTGAATACACGCTACGTACATACACACAATGGCTCGAGCCGCGCTGCCACCAGAAGCGACCGGTAAAAGGCTATATGCGGACCTTCTCTCTCTCTCTCTCTCTCACTCGTTCGAGCGCGCATGCGCACACGCCGTGAGAGACAGGTGAGAAAGTACCGGCATTAGAGCGTGTGTACCATCGCGCCCGTACAAAATTCGGTATTAGCACGGCCATAACGCGCGGTTTCCAAATGAGGTTCGAGAGGGCATCCATCTCGCCGCAAAATCCACCGCCGACGAGACGGTCCGCGTACCGTCCGCGTTTTGTTGCTCGTTGCCACCACCGCGAGCTTTTCGATATTTCCTTTCTTCGACGTTGTTATTTACGCGCGAATTCCGCGTCGTGTTTTCACGCAGTCGGCTTCCCGCATATTTTTTCCGTTTCTCCTGTGAGTACTCCCCTTTATCTCTCTTTCTCTATTTATTCATGTCTTTTTTTTTTTCACCTTGTCCGGGAACGCTCATCGAATTTGTCCCATTTATAATGTTTAGGTCCAACAAGAGCGGCTCGATAACAAGTTACATAGATACATCGTCGTTTATAAAAAGGAACATAAACCCTTGTCTCTGAGTCGTCTACTACCTTTCTCCTGCAAAGTTAGATAGCCAAGAAAATCAGGTATACAGTCCTAATCCTCCCGATTACACAGAGAATCCGTTCATTATATCCTATTCTCGAAAGGTGATCCTTCTCGATGAAAATCGATATCCCGTAGCGTTCCTAATTAGCAAAACGAATAACTTTGGCCGATATCTATCGGTACGATCGACTACGATAGCGATCTATCCTTTTCGCAAATTGATTTTGCGAGAGGAACAGGAGGAGAGGAATGGGCTCGTCTTTGGATTTTTTGGAGGAGGAGGAGGAGGAGGAGGAGGAGGGGGCGGGGAGCGGGGGAATAAAAACAAAAAAAAAGGAAAAGAAGAGAAATCGATTGGATTTGGATGGGGAGGCGCGAGATTCATTCGCCGAAGCCGGAAATGCGTCCCGCGGTGGACGACTAAAACGGCGAAGGAAGAAAAAGCGTTACGCTCGCGAGGATTCCGGAGAACGTTTTATCTCTTTCTCTTTCTCTCTCTCTCTCTCTCTTTTCACTCTTTTTCTTTCTCTCTTTCCGTGAGCTCTCCGAACGGCTTTTATCAATCGCAACCGACAACGACACCAAATTGCTCTGTTTATCGAACGAAAACGCTCTCCCAGGCGCGGCCGATACGTCGTTTATCTGCCACGCCTCGTCGTATTTCTGCCAGGCCAGCTTCCACTCCTCCTGCTCTTCGTCTTCTCTTCCTCTCCTCTTCTCTCTTTTACATATACACACGCGTGAGCACTCTTCTTCTTATTTTTTCTCTTTCTCTCCTTCCTCCTTTACTCCACCCTACTTCGTTCCTTTTTTCTGGCTCGTCTCTTTCGATCGGCCGACGATTTCGGTCGTTTAAAAGTAACCTCTCTCTCTCTCTCTCTCTCTCCCATTTGGGGACAAAAGGAAGATGCTGCGACGAATACAAGATGGAGAAGGAAAGAAAGGGGGTGAGAGAGAGAGAGAGAGAGAGATCTTAGGAGATACATCGGGGCACAACGATCGCTGCCGCTTTCTCGGTCTCTCGCGGACAGATTATTAATCCGAAAGTCTTGACCCCTTTCGCCTCTTAATCCGACTAAAGAGAGATATATCTTGCGCGTCTCCCGAATGGATACACCGACAACTCCGACTCGAGTTCTCTCTCCCTACCCTCTCCCTAACCTCGGAGTGTCTCGAAGCAGTTTATCTTTCATTTCTCGACTACCGTCTTTGCTCCTTTAGAAATATCTGTCGTCTAACGTATGTACATAGAAACGAGAATTTTATGAAAAAGCATGAGAAACTATACGTTCGAATTGATACTATATATATATATATACATCTATACGTAACATTGAAAACGCGATAACCGATAATTAATGTTTTCAACTCGATCGATCGATGTTTTATTTCGCCTTAAAGGCTAGGTGTATAAGCTAATCGATAAGTTTACATAAGTGGTGGGGGGGGGGGGGTGAGAAGAAAAAACAAAAAAGAGGAAAGATGAGTCTTAATGATGAGAATATTTGCGTGTGTGCCGAAACAAAAGAGGGGCGGGAGGATTGGTTAGGTAACAAAAAGAAAGAAAAAAAAGGCGAACAAAAAGAGAATAATCGTGGCATCCCGACGGGTTAATCGACGAATTAATTCATATCGTATCTCTACTATCGTTCTCCTGTGCAAGGAAAGAACGAAACGATGGGGGAGATACGAAGGGCGATTATTTTCAAACGAGAGCAGGCCACGATCCGTGGTTGTACGAATATTCGTAATAGGGGAGGGTACGTACATATGTAGGTAGGTAGGTGCGTACGTACGTAAGTACATACCTATCGTTTGTCGTTAATCGTCGGTGAGCTTCCCTCACGTTCGAGGTTGATAGAAAGTCACGATACGTAATTAAACTACGTTTAATTCCTTCGCGCAGGACGATTTCTCTTTATCGTACGTAGAAACGAACGTATCGTGGGGAGTTTAGACGCGTTCGCAATGATTACTACCACTACCGGTCCAATCTAATCTAATCGGTGGGACGCATCGAGAGGGCCCGCTCGTAGAACCTTGCTCGTCGACCGTTTCCTTTCTCCTGGCGAGGGTGCCCGGTATTGAAAGAGAAGGAGGAGGAGGAGAAGGAGGAGGAGGAGCCTCCAAGAGGAAAGAGAGATAAAAGATATCTATAGACGAAACAAGCTACTCGTCGGCTGATTAGGGAGCCACCATCGAACGATTAGGAGTCAGTCGATTGCCGTAGAAAAGTCTAGCGCTTAATTAAACTCGATCGCTTTGTACCAAGACGCGTACATAGTAGATACTTACCTATGTATTCGGAAGGTACTTAAATATACCTCTATGTGTTAGCGCGCGCGCACGTGCGTGCGTGTGTGTGGTCGAATCGTGGCGTTTCGAACGACGAGCTATCGATTCGTGTTAATTACTGAAACATCGAGCGATCGTTAATCGAGCCGCGTTACGGCACCCCGTCGAGGATAATTGAACGTTTTGAGAAACGACGCGGTTCTTCGGACTGGATTCTAAAGAGACGAAGGTATCGCAGCCGATGTTTAACGAAGAAAAACGACGACGGACGTGGAATCGTCCGGTTTGTCGCGATACCGATCGTGTATCGAGAGAGTACAAATCGATTGTGAGAGGGAATGCATCCGATCGTGTTAAGTTAGTTAACTTTTTTTTCAGTTCATTTCTTCCTTTTCCCTTTTTTTTGTTTTTGTTTTTTTTTTTGTTTCCTTTAGAGCGAATAGATCGATACGGTGAAATCAAGTGGATACTTACACGCGTACGTACGTCTCTACGTTCTTGATTGTAGATCGAGTAATATACAAGTTACAGCCTCTCTCTCTCTCTCTCTCTCTCTCTTTCTCTCTCTTGTCCGCTTCCTTAGTCCAGGAAATCGTTTTATTTGTACCGCGTAGGTATACCCTACGGCGTACAGCGTACGGCGTACCCCTGGAGACCGCACATTTCCATTCGTAATTATAAGCTAACTCTCGCGAAATCCGGTCGGGACCGCGAGTCATCGTATTTGGTTTAATCTCGGTCCGAATAACTGAATTTAATCTCCTTCTACCGGGCAGTAAGCTTAACCGAGTTTTATCCGGTCTTTTCTCAAATATTCTGTCATGCATTATAAACAGTAGGACGATGCCTGGAAATGGGAAAGAAAGAGAGAGAGAGAGAGAGAGAGAGAGAGAGAGAGAGAGAGAGAGCTTCTTGATCCCTTTTTTCGTGATATAATCGAAATGGCAAGAGCTATGAAAACGATTTATAAAGGATACCATTTGGAGTCTTAATTCGTCAATTTTTCTTTTCGAATTTATGCGCGTGACTTCGAGACGTTCGATTCGTTCTAAAAAAAAAAAAAACAAAAAAAAAAAAAATAAAAAAGAAAGAAAAAGAAAAAAGAGAGAGAAAAGAAAAAAAGGCAAAGGATAACGTACAATCGTATTTGCAATTTCCTATATATGCTAATAGAAGAGCCATATACGTACGCGTACATAGCCGCGCAACCACCTGTCAACGCGAATCAATTCGAGTCAGGTCGTCTCTTTCCAACCGTCATCCCTCGATAAAGGAAGAGATCCTGGGTAAGCGGTATCGTGGGGTGATTTCAATATCGAGCGCTAATAGCGCGCCGATACCGTAATCCCATTTCATTCTGACCGTACTTAAATGCCGTACCTCGGCGTTCCTCGGAAGATCCCGTATCGCTGACTTTCGCACCGATCGAACAAGTGGAATAAGTGGCTTTTCGAATAAGAGGGAAAGCGAAGAAAGACAGACCGCTTACTTCGAGAAACTCGAATGCAACCATTTCGAGGTTCTCTCGCTGATCTTCGTTTACCGTTGCCCTTGATGCTCCTGCAACCGGGACGATCATCCGGACTTGGTCTGTCAGTCAACTAATAAACGCTGGAGTTTGAGCTTCCTTCTTCTCTTTTCTTTCTATTTCCCTTTCTCCTTCTCGAGACTTTCCATTCCATCTCTCGGGGTAAATTCCAAAGAAGAAGTAAGGGTCCAAAGAAGAAGAAGAAGAAGAAGAAGGAGAAGAAAATTAACCCTCGACCCGTCTCTCGCCGAGATTTTCTTCCAGACTTACGACGATGAAAAACTCTCTCTCTTTCTCTCTCTCTCTCTCTCTCTCTCTCTCTCTCTCTCTCTCTCTCTCTCTTTCGCGGAGCACCTTCTTCTTTTTTTCCTCTTCTCCTCCTTGTCCTTCTCCTCTTCTTCCTCTTTCCTCGAGCGATACCGTCGTAATTCTCCGTTCTCGCATTCGAAATGAAAGAGGAAGTAATTGAATCCGACTTGTATCCTGCTACAGTTGATACGCTAACGTTTTTATGCGTGGGGTTTATGAGAATTTTTAATGGGATATTAATCATTTGGCGGATAGTATTTAAGGGCGATATTTATTAAGTTTTATTCGAGTATCGATAATTATCAGGAAAAAAGTAGTTGAAAATTTTCCAAATTGATACGATAAAGACGATCGATCGTAACTCGTTGGAACTAGTTGGGCTACTACGAAGAAAACGATCGACGTTACGTTCCAGAGAGAGAATCGATAAGGTAGAGAAGATCGGTGGCACGAGAAAGCCGAGAAATACAAGGCGTGAAATCGACGTCGCAGGTATATCTACCTATCTACCATATATACTATATCTTCGACGACTTACCCGCAAATAGGTAAGATAGATACGTGGTGGAACTTGAGCGTTGGTCTTAACGATCACCAACGCGTAGCTTCTCTATCTTTTAGTCGTTTCCACGACAAGTGGGGATATAGAACCGAGAGACGAGGGAACTTCTTACATCATTCCTGCATGTAATCGACTTCTATCGCGTATCGGGTATCGAGAGAGAGAGAGAGAGAGAGAGAGAGAGAGAGAGAGAGAGAACGGACCGTAGCTCTCGTTCGTAAATCATAAACATTCCTTAACGAGCCAGCGATACGAGGGTTCACCTACCGCCTCGTAGTAGGTATTAACTTTTGAAGACGTTCCTCGTGGAAAGTGACTCGGTCGTATCACGATCTAAGAAATCGCCTCGTTATTCCGTATAAAGAACCGTAAACGATTCGAGGGATCGATACACGGGGTCTGTGCAACGTAATAACGGCATCGAGGGTACAACATTTTTTGCCGATGATCGTAACACGAAACATCAGGTTCGTTTCTTTGTTTATCGTTGTTATCGATGTTATAAATGTAAACAAAATTTTCGCCAAATTACTTCCATTTCATTCGATACGTTTTCTGACCGATTCTCTCTTCCTTTCTTTTTTTTTTCCTTTTTTTTCTTTTTTTCCGTTGGTTTGTTGATGTTTTCTTTTCTTTTTTGTTTATTTCCTTTATTTATTTATTAATTTTTTTCTAAACTCCCTTCATTCTTCTCCCGAGATAGATTCTCGAAAGGTCCCTCAAAGTTCGACTAACTTTCACAGTTTTTCTCGGTCTCTCTTTTTCTTTCCCCTCTCTCTCTCTCTCTCTCCCCCCTGTCTTCTCTCTATCGTAGGACGAAAGAGCGCCCCCCAAGAGCGTCGATGATTTAGGGCCGCTCTTTCACGAAGGATCTCGAGCGCTTCGTCAGAAAGGGAGACCCTCGGGCTCCCCTCGCCCTCGTTATTTACGACTCGGAATCTTACGAACGCTCTTCTCTCTCAGGACCACTCTCGTAGTTATACGCTCTTGGCTTCGTCCGCATCTCGAGAAACAGAAGGAACGTAAAAGAGTGGAAGGGAGAAGTCTCTCGATGTTTCTTTCCTCGAGAACCTTGACATTTTTTTCATCTAAGCAAACACAAACGCCTTTCTTCGTCTACTTTACAGTCGGTTTCATGATCGTTTCCTTTCAGAAAAGGCGTCCTCCGTTTGAGCTTGCTTTGGCCATCGTAAATCTTCAACTAGAAAACGAGAATAAGGCTAATTCTCAACGATATAAGAGAACTTTGCTCAACTTTTCTTTTTCATCCCTCTTTGTACTTTCTTTCTTTCTTTCTTTCTTTTTTTTTCTTTTTTTTCTTTTTCATCGGTTCTCGCGGATAAAACAAGACCGTCTATCGCATCACCGATGTAAGTACGGTACATAAGATCGGTAGAATTCTTAACGAACGAGCGATTAGACGAATCTGCTTCGCGTTATATATATATATATATATATATATACATGTGTGTGTGTGTGTACATACGTACGTATCTATACCACGGTACGTTTTATCCATGGTACACGTTCGTGCTCGATAAATTTTCAATGATTATCTCAGGACCCTCGATGAAAGCTTGGAAACTAGGATCCCTCGAAACGATTTCGACGCGACGATGGAAAAAGAATCGGTTCGATAAGCTTCGACAGAAATGGGAGAAAGAAGGGAGTTGGAAAAAGCTGAGTTGGAGGAAAAGGAAAGAGAGAGAGATAGATGCTTATATATATATATATACATACGTTGACGCGCGTATACACATACATACTGATAAATACGTATATACAAGAGGTATCGATAAGCACAACACGCTTGCCTCTTTCGAGAGTAAGAGCGAGCGAGAGAAATCTCTTCGTTCGAAATAGGGGAAAAGAGAGAGAGAGAGAGAGAGAGAAGAGAAGGTGTCTGCGGTCTCTGGAGAGGAAACGACGGGATTGCTACGGCTCTGGCTATAAGCCATTACCACGAGGCACGGACGTTCTCTCTCTCTCTCTCTCTCTCTCTCCCTCTTTTACTCTCCCGTTCCACCGTCTTTCTCTTTCCGTCTCTCTAGGTCTCCCTTTCACCCGGAGACCTCCGTTTCTCTCGTCAGACGGGGTGGCAGATAACATTGCTGCATGACACCAACGCTCTTGGTAGAACTACTCGAGTGTGGTGAGAGTATGAGAGAGAGAGAGAGAGAGAAAGTACACAAGAGAGAGAGATACGACGGAAGCTCTCTATCCTTGTCACTCCCTCTCTCTCTCCCTCGTCGACTATCTCCGCGTCGAGCATGCTTATATCGTCACAGCAGATACGTATGTGTATGTGTGTATTCCCGTCGCGACAAGCAGCATGCGCGCACACATAAATGTACATATATATATATATATATATATATGTATATATGTATATCCATACGTATGTATACGGCATACCATGGTAGAAGCCACGAGGAGAGACACACGGTCCAACGGAACGTCCATAACTACGGAGCAGAGCAGTGCACAGCGATGCCAGTGTATTAGGACTGGGTAACGACAGTAAATTTTCACTACCGTGCGGAGTTCTAATGGCTGGGAATACAGCTGGTTTCAGTGGCCTCGAGTTGCTGTTTCCGTCTCTCTCTCTCTCTCTCTCTCTCTCTCTCTCTCTCTGTCTCTCTCTCCATCTTTCTCATTCGAAAGAGAAAGAGGGGAGTAAGTTGTTCGCGGTTTCTCAGTGCAGGAAATGCTCGGCCTCTGCTGGGATCCCTTTAATATCGACGGCACCTCGCGACGAGCTTGCTTTCCCTTCTCTTATTCTTCTCTCTCTCTCTCTCTCTCTCTCTCTCTATCTATCTATCTATCTATCTATCTATCTATCTATCTCTATTTCTCTTTCTGCATCTCGCTTTGGTACTCGCATTTCGCGCACACACGTGTACGCTCGCTCAAATGGTAAAACGAATCTTTCGCGTAGAAACGTGCCGCGTTCATACACCGTAGATCAAGTCGACGACGAGCAGATTTCAAAGCGAGAGAAGACGCGAATCGGCGAATCTCGAGGCGCGGATCGATTTTGTTCTTTGGAAGAGTAAGCGAAGGGAGAGGAGAGTGCCGATTTAGAGATTCCACGCGTTCGAAACGCGCCGCGAAACGTGATCTTTGACGTTCGTATCGGTACTGGCACGATGAAAAACGCGAAAAAGAAATATCAGGGAATTCGTAGGAGCGAGAATGCAACGGGTTGTGTTTGGCAGGATTTTATATAGTTACACACACACACACACACACACCACATATCGTTGCGTACCCCACGAGTCTACTGTGTAATAAATACCATAATATTTTTTTTCCGCCTTAATTTTTTTTTTTTTATGTACTCTTTTTTCCTAGTTACAATCAATAGAAATTTTGCGAGTAAACTCGATAGCATCGTCGACTTTCGACGTTGTTCGCGATAACGCGCTTACCTCGGTTGTATTCTAATTACGAAATTGAAATGCACGGGACCTTGAAGGCGGCGAGTAATAGAGAACCGATAATTATCGGCGCGTTATTTCTTTTATCGAACGTTCTCTCTCTCTCTCTCTCTCCCTTTCTCTGTCAGTTTGTACACACGTTTTTACCAACACGTATACTCGTAGATGCATATCTTTAACGACGATCGTTCCGAGCGATGCTAACGACGACGATGACTTTTCGCTACGCGGCGTCTGAATAAAAAGCCTGAAAAAATGGCCCGACGTTCGCACGAGCACGCTTCCCAGTGTGATTAACGATTTCATAACTCAGGCCATAACTGCGACGTATTACGTTTCCAACGATTCTTCCGTAATCGTTCCGCGTTGATAGTGGGGAAGAAGCCTTCGAAATACGAACTCGAAATTCCGTCGAAATTAGAAGCGTTGTGGGAACGTGGGATCCCAAACGCAATTCCTAAGTTTCGGTAGGATTCTCTCTCTTTTTCTCTCTAATTGGTCTTGTAGCAAATATGAGCATGTATAAGGTGTTTTAAAGTTGCTGGTCAAAAGTTGACTTATCTCAAATGGTAATTGAGAAACACCTTAACAAGCACTTTTTAGCTTACTTGGATGGATGGTAACGCTAAGCTAAGCCATGAATCGTCAATTTTAAACCACCCAGTGTACATATATATGTGTATGCATGTACGTATGTGTGTGATGTATGTATGATGCATGCATGTATGTATGCATGTATGTATATATGTATATATGTATATATGTATATATGTATATATACACATATATAGAGCCGGAGAACGGTGAAGTTCATCGTATCTCCCTTTTCACAAAAGTGCTATCGAAACAATACCGAAGCACCCTGTCTACATCGTCGAACGTACTACCGCTGCAAAATATCACGGACGCACTCGACTTTGGCGCAGAAGAGGCCGATTGTGTTGTATAACAGGAGGATTGTCTGCGTGCGAGAAGGAAAGAAAGAGCGAGATAGAGAAAAGTGGAGGAGAAAAAGAGGGACTCAAAGGCTGCTGGTTTGGCGGTATATTGACGTACGATCCGATATACGCGACACGGCCGGACTTTGTTATGCCGTAATAGCGCTCCCCTAGGGAGGACAGAAGTCTGGAAGGACTCTCTCTCTCTCTTTCTCTCTATAGTCGTCTACCGCCCCTACCGAGCGAAAAAAGCTCAGCTCGAGGAGAGCTCGACGACTACGAGGACGAGGACGAGAACGAAGACGAGGACGAGTGGGGACCACTGCTCTACTCTCTCTCTCTCTCTCTCTCTCTCTCTCTCTCTCTCTCTCTCTCAGTTACCACTGGGGAGAGGAAAACAAAACTGGAGAAGAGAGTATGAAAGAGAGAGAGAGAGAGAAAGAGGTGGAGGCGTGGGTGGCCAATAGTTTTGCCCCTGCTCGACCGCCGCTACTACCACCTCTCGACGATGCGCCGCGACCGCTCCGCGCGGACCGAATGAGTGCGCGTCAAAACGATGGCGTCTACTCGGCGGGTTGTTCGAGTAGCAGCCGCACGGCGCGCTTATACGACGCACCGATTGGTCGAGGCTACGACGCCATTGGCTCTTTTTAAAAGCGGCCGCGCCGCGCCACGGAAGAGGGGCTTCTTGCTTAAGAACTCGTAAGCGCTATTGGACAAGTTGAGTGTATCGGGCACGGGATTGGCTCGACTATCCGCGCGGACTTTCCTACGGCTCGTCCAAGAGGAAGAGACAAATAGAGAGGAAGAGAAAGATCGAGGGATCTCGTTGGAGCGAGAGAGAAAGGTCCATGCCTTGGTACTCGGCCCAACCCGAACCGGTAAGGTCGTCGGGGTGGAAAACGCTCAAATGGGGTGGTTTAACGCGAACCTCGGTGCCAGAAGGACCCGCCACCGTGGGGGCTCCGAGTCCTCCTCCCCCTCCTCCCCCTTCCCCTTCCTCTTCAATGCTCCCTTCTTCCCCTTTACGGAAGCAGCAGGGGGCTCGGCCTCGTCGAAACAACCTAACGACCAGCGAAATTAGGTAATTCGGCTTCGTAATAATGGATTTGCTTCGCGCTGCGTTATATACGTCCTGCGAAGCGGCCTACGTTTTCGCATATTTAACCACCGCGATACGTTTCCTTCGACTTCCTTTTACCTATCCTTTTTTTCTTTCCTCTCGTTTTTCTTTTCTTTTTATTTTTTCTTTTCCCTTTTACCTTCTTCTTTTTTTTCTTTTCTCTTTTCTTCTTTCTTTCTTTTCTTTCTCCATTTTTTTTTTGCTTTTTCTTTTTGTTTTGTTTTCGACTCCACGAACGAACCTTCTTCTTCCGACTAATTTATCGACCTTTCTATTTTTCTACGTTTCCTTTTACTTTGTTTCTTCTTTTTTGTTTCCTTCTCTTCTTTATTTTATTGTCGTTACTACTCTTAGCGTGCTCTCGCGAAGAGTCGAACATTTTCTCTCTTATCTGTTTACTCGCGTGTCGTTGATATCGCATCGCGCCTTGCTATCTCTCGAGCTTCGTACACACGGTCTTTGTTCGAGTAGTATAAACCAATATTGCGTTCCGCGTAAACGCGTATTGACATTTCTCTCTACACTTATGCTCGGTATCTCACTCTCTCTCTCTCTCTCCCTCTCTCTCTCTCTCTCTCTCTCTCTCTCTCTCTCTCTCTCTCTCTCTCTCTTTCGGGATAGCTCTCGGCAAGTGGATCCGTGACATCGTTCGTAAACGACGAGCTGACTATTTTGTATACGTTTCGCGTACCGACGTTGCGACGTCGCGCGCGCTTAATACTCTCGAGATAATTATAAATCACTGTCCTGACGTTATAAATCTTCCAAAGTGGAAAGAGGGTAGGAGGGACTACACGAGTAAAGAAGTTCCGACTCCTATCGATCTCGTCGATCGGAGAATCACCCACCATCTTTGTTCTCCTTTCGGAGTAACCCCGAAGCACGCCAACTTGAAAAGGTTTGGCCCAGCATCGATGGGATTTTTTTCATTGTTTCTTTCTTTTTTCTTTCTTTCTTTTTTTGTTCTTTTTTTTTTTTTTCAGTAATTGTTTTAACCGCGAGCCTCCTCGAGAAACGAAATAAACCAAGTTGGCCATTCGACGAGGTCCGCTTATTCGGTAGGTCTTTCCGATTACCTGGAACGCGTCTTATCCCGAACGAGATCCCGTGTTCTCTCTTTATCTTTCCTCTCTTATTCTCCTCTAACGAAGTAAGAGGCCAAACTTTCTTGGAATCGAGCGACGCTCTCTTCTTATTTCGATTCGCTTCTCTTTTACTTTTTCGACCGGATTTAAACGGACAAAATTCTATCTCCGGATATATTTCACACACGGCCTAATTCGGATTTGTAGTAGACACACGCACACAAATATATATGTGGAGGTCGAGAAAGAGTCGTAATCGTGTTCGACGTTCGAAAAATTTGTGTCCGTAACATTCCCCCAAAGTTTCCGAATATATCTGACTAACGTCGTGCCGTTGAAGACGCAAAGATCGTAAAGGATAAATCGGTATTGTAAGTCGATATAAATAGTTGTGAAAGTCGAGCACGAGACCCGTTAAAAAGGAAGATGCAGTCAGTGAAGTCGGTGATACAACACCGACGAAAAGAACGATGCCGCCTCGTTGTCGTCGACGTCGTCGTTCGACTTAACGACGTAACAACGAACAAAGGAGCTCGAACTAAAGAGAGAATAGAGTTTGGTAGAGGGATCGAAGAAACATAGAAGGAGAGAGAAGGAGAAAAAAGAGGGTATTTCTTTACCTCTGGAAAACGGCTTCGCGGTGCAGTAACGATAAACATTTCGTCTCGCATACGGAGAACGAGAGTCGGAAAATTTTGTCTCGACCATTTGCCCTAAGAGCCAGCCATGGCGTGTGTATCCCTCTTACTTCGTAAGAGAGAAGAGGAGCGAAGAGAGAAGAAACTCAATCCTCGAGAGTTCACCCTTCTCTGTAAACGAACGTTTAGCTAGGCGGTTCAAACTTTCGCGGTCGGTTTATTTTCGGGAAGAGAGAGAGAGAGAGAGGATCGTCGAGAGCGTTCTCGCGTTTATCTCGATCCTTGAAATAAATGGCGCGGACATTGTCCTTTATGGACTTTCGCAAAATTTCTCGTGTCATTTTCCGCGAGAACATTTCGTCGAGCCGAAGACGCTCTTGTCGATTTTACGACCACGTCGTCGTCGTAGTCCTTGTCGTCGTCGTTTGCGGATTAAGGACGAAATGCAAATGGAACGTTAACGCGATCGCGTATTTTATCGGAAATATATATGCTCGTTTACGCGCGAAAAGCGTTCTCCATGCAGGTTGGATATTATTATAAAATGAATATACATCTGCATATCTATATGTATATATTATAGATAGACACACACAAATATATATATATTTTATATATATTTTATATATATATATATATATGTATATGTATATGTATATGTATATGTATATGTATATGTATATGTATATGTATATGTATATGTATATGTATATGTATATGTATATAAATGAGCGGGCACACCGGAGATGAAAGGTGGGGGCAGGAACGTGGAAATGAATTAATTAAAATCCTAAATAAAATTAACGAGACGGGTTCGATTTAATGCGCTTTCGCGAGCGCAAAAGCTACGATAAAAGCGAACATCTGTTTCGTTCGTAACTTCGTTAAAAGAGGTAGGGGCCGGGGTGGGACGAGGGCCAATAATCGTATCGCTAATCGTCGAAACGGCGTAAACGCGTAATCTCGTGAAGCGCAACATTATTCATCCACGGTACTAGGTATTTCGAGTCGGGAATTGTAATCCGCACGTAAAAACGATAGGTTTCTGCCGTATAAAATCGTCGGAAGGGGTCGGAAGGGTTGGGAAACGATAAGCGAACATCGATACTCGAAAAGAACGAAGAATGGATCGCGCGGGTTTGAGGAGCACTGCTCGAACTCCTGCGCGAGAGATTAATTGTTTGTTCTTATCCTTTCACTCTTTTTTTTTTTTTTTCGTATCTTCTTTTTTTCGTTTTGTCGTTTTTTGTTTTCTTTTTTTTTTTTTTTTGTCTCCCTACCATCTCCCTCCAGTATCGGCTCTCCAGCGGTCCTCCAACGGCCCTCGAACAACCGGCCGTTCGGTGATCCTCCTCTGTTTGCGTACTCAACGAAAATTTTCGTCTATAGGTTTCCCGGGCGTAGAATATCGCGGCTGGCTCCGTCGGAAGCTCTCGGCTTCTCTTTCGAGAGTATGTTGAAACTTTTTTAGCCCTCTCTACCCCCTAAGCGTTCGTTTCGGACGCACGGTGGTAGGTGCCTTTCTCTCTCTCCCTCTCTCTCCCTCTCTCTCTTTCGGAGGTTCCGAAAAAAGTTTATCGCAAAATGGCTGCCCGTATTTACGCGATTCAGGGGCGGAGGCTTTTTCCAACCCTCCTCCACCTGCTATACAGCCGCCAGCAGCGCCGGTACCACCACCACCACTACCGCCATCACCGCCACCGCTACTAGTAACTTTCTCCCTTTCCTCCCTTTTCCACCTCCCTACCCCCCTTTTCGCTTTACCTCTCTCCTTTTCCCCTTTCCTCTCTGTCTCTGTCTCCTACTCGATGCCGGTGCAACGGCGCGGAGCCAGAACGACCCAACTGCCGAGAAAGCTTTTGCATAATAAAACAGCCTGTACTTCCTCCGGTTCACCACCCCCAACTCCCGGCAGCAGCAGCAGCAGCAGCCCCCTTCCGGGCCATCCCGACGGCGGCGCCGCAGCCATAGCTAGTAGCAGCCTCCCTCTCTTTTTCCCACTCTCTCTCTCCCTCCCTCCCCCCTCTCTTTCTCTCTCTCTCTCTCTCTCTCTCTCTCTCTCGACAGCCGTGCAATACGGAAGAAAAAGTATTGGTATGCTACACCTGTGTACGACCTCGACAGTATCGTAAAAATGGCGAGAGTGGAAAGGGTGAGAGGCTGCTGCAAAAAACGGCGCCATCTTGCCGCTGCTCCTGTGAACGCCTAGCTACATTTTCGTCTTCCTCTCGACTCTCTCTTTTTCTCTCTTTCTTTCTCTCTTGGTTTCTCCAGCCCGTCCCCCTCCCGACCCCAATCCCCGTCGACTCGCACGCCTAAGGGGCAAACGATCGTGAAACTATAACGCGAGGAAGGCGTCAAATGGGATCTCGTAGGGAAGGGAAATTTCTACGGAGGGCGAACGTTATCGGAGATTCTTTCCCTTTCTTTTTCCTTTCTCTCTCTCTCTCTCTCTCTCTCTATCTCTCTCTCTCGCTCGCTCGTCCTATTTCGAAACACTCCAGGTCGATGGAATCATGCGGTGGCAACGACGATGCCCCCCTCTATTCCCCACCTCGCTCTCTCCTTTTCTTTCTCTTTCTCGGTTCAGCAACGAGAAAACGAGGAGATATTCCTGTGGTACCTCTTTTATGCTCTCTTTTTGTTCCTCGCTGAGGTTTCGACTCGCGTTGCCGAGCGTTACGTGAACGGAAGGCTCCCTTGCGTTTTCTCCTTCATCCTTATCGCATCACTTTTTCTCTTGGTTCGATATCTATGGCGACAAAGTTCACTACCCGTTCTTTCTCTTTCCATCTCTCTCCCTATCGTTAACGAGAAAGGAGATATCGAAAAGGACGAAGAGTCTATCGGGAGAGTGAAATCGTCGAGGAAGGAACAATCGCGTGATTCGAAATCGAGCTCGGACCGAACGAAGAAATTACTTCCCGATAATCCTTGAGTTTTGTGATCCACGGTAAATATGGATTAACCCAATTCGATTATTCGTTCGGATTCGTTGGAAAGCGCAAGATTCGTTCGCGCGGATACTCCCCCTCTCGGAAATAGAATTCTAATTCCGATTAATCGCGGCCGGCCGGCCGATTGGTCGGTCGGTCGGTCTTCATTTTTGCGATCCTGATGAGAGGTGACAAAACGTGATGCGCTAATACGCATATCGTTATTGGCATCGTAAAGCTTTCCGCCATTTCCTCATAATATTATTATTCATTTCGATATGGCTCGCGTCGAAAAAGCGAGCTTTTCGAGCAGCTCTGTCATCGTTTATTCGTTCCACGTTTCTGCGCCCTTTTCGCCCTTAATTGAGAAAAAATGAAACGCGCATTAACGCGTAATGCGCTCATTATCGTCGCTCGCAAAAATATATATATATATATATATATATATGTATATATATACTCTGCCTCTACGAGGAATATATATCGTTACGAATTTGTTACACGAGTACGGACAAGAAGAGAACCGTGTATCCTCGTTAATTAAACATTTTTACATTTATATTATTAAATTAGCGGATGTATAAAAAATATAATGCGATACGCTTTTCGATTGGTTATAATAAATATTATTGGGTTAGCACAATTTGTTAGAAAAACGTGATACCCATAATGTCTTACGATAAAATATGATCTTATTATTATAGAAAGCAATTTCTACAAGATTTCTCGATTACTCGAGCAGTTAGGAAGGTGTATCCCGCGCAAAAGGAGAAGGACGATAGCGGGAGGATAAGTCACTTAATCCTTAATCGTCGTAGTCGTTAGCCGAGCGTAAAGTTACTCCACGCGATCGTAATCCAATTTCGAAGCAGATATCTATTTGCGCGACGAGCATATACCACCTGTGTATACATATACACATATATACATATACATATACATATACATATATATATATATATATATATATATATATATATATATATTTACTCATAAAAATTTCCTTTGAAGGTAGTTTCGTAGGGTATACGAAGGGAGCATACGCGTAATCTTAGCTTGATACATCTTATCTCTGTACATTGCGGCATATTCGAGATTCCGGCGCTTAGATATCGCACGGGGAGAGTATCGAGCATAGGATGCATCTCGTAGAAATCCTCTTGGTTCGGAGCTACTCGACGATTCGCCAAGAAAGGCAGTGCTTTTCTTTGAGTCAGCTCATCCTCTTCTTTCCGTTCCGTTCTATTTCTTTTTTATTATCCTTTTCTCCATCTCTCTCTCTCTCTCTCTCTCTATGCCCGCCTTTCTCTCGCTCCTTTCGAATATGTCGAATCTCAAGGGAGAATTTATTCTAGGTCAGGATACATCGGGAAACGTGTACGGAACAAGCACGTATCGGCTCGGCCCGTTATCCGGCTACCATCGTCGAGCAGCGCAAACAGGTTACAAAGCTCGATGGAAATAGAGACGATAGACATGAAGATGGAGGGAACGAAAGGGGAGCTTTTCTATCTCCATCCTTGCGTTCGGAGAACTATAAAGAGCAGAGCGAGAAACGGTTGGGGTCAGCGTGATGTATGTGTATATAAGCGAGGTGCAACGCTAACTCATCGTTATCACGAAACTGCTTGCCCATTATTTTCCCCGATGACGTCGAGCCGAGGAGTCTCGTAATGTCTCGTACGTGCGTGTTCTCGTGCGTGGGCGTGCTACGAGTTGCATCGGCCGCTAGGCGAACCAACAGGGCCGTCGACAGGCTCTCTACGTTGTGCCTTCGTTGTAACCTTCTGATAAAAGAGATAAAAAAAAGAAAAATAAAAAGAGGAAGAAGAAGAAGAGTTGAAAGGTCTCGAATTATACAGCGCTTTTGTTATCTTCTTTTTCCTTTTTACATGTTTTTATTTTTTACTTTTTAACGTTCCAACTAATTACCCAGTACTGGTTTTGCGCGTTATCTCATCTTAATTATACCAGGACAATTGTGTACTTGGCTGATTGTTCAACGTTTCAAAAGTGAATCTTAGTCTTAGTTTAAACGGTAAAAATGTAAGGAGTCAGAGGGGGAGAGAGAGAGAGAGAGAGAGAGAGAGAACAGAGACGATCGGATAAATTCTCATCCAAGAAATTCGTTCTCCGCGGGGAATTCATTTGAATGCCCGTACGAGGCGTGGTGCTCGTTCCTATACGACTACTTTGTGCTACTTAATTTCTAGTAAAATTTCATTACTTCGGTATGTCGCTTTCATTCCCGCACCCACCCACGCACGCACGAACACGCTTACTCATAAGAGAGAGCGAGAGGGAGAGAGAGACAGAGAGGATGACCCTCACGGTCGTAACGCGGGAAAACCGGAACATTATTGTTACACAGTTGTCCATTGTCGCAGGGCGTAAAAGGGAGATAACAGAGCGGGATATTATTAATGATCGTCGTGCTTGCTTTCCGTCGCTTTGTTCTCTTTCTCCTTTTCCATCTTCCTTTTCTCTCTTTCCGCTTTAACGTTCTATCTTCGTGATCTCTACCAGACATTCCGTTTATTTCCGACAATTTATCGGAACTCTGTCAGTCCTGCTAATATATAACCCTTAGAAATGATTTCACGCGCTAATGAAAAGGACATCGATCGTGCGAGATTGATATATATGTATATATGTATATATATGTATATATGTATATATTTAGTAAAAATATCAAACGTCTGGGCTCTCTTTTCGTAAGTAACGTAAAAGTAAATATGGGCCCGGTATATATGCATATATTATACATATCCACGTATACAAACCAAGATCTTTTTAGTATTTTACGCTTTGATATTATCGGTATTATCCTTATTAATCGTAATTATTGCAATATATACTCGCGTTTCTTCGCTAACGTTTTTCAACTTTTGAAAACGCCATCGCCATTGAAAATCCTGAAAGGAATAGGATTTTCACAGGAAAGAGATAGCTTAGATCGAAAAGTTGTCGTGGCGTTCCTTTCTTTATTTTTTTTATTTCCTTTTTAACGCATACGCGTTCCCCTCGTACTCGAGTTGTAACCGATTCGTTTTTCCGCGCACGTATGAACGTACACGTATAACGACGTACGTCTACATACCTATAACGACTTATTTGCTTATCCGCAATTTCGTTTGCGAGCGAGCGCCGATTTTGTACGCTATTTTCCGAGCGTTAACGAAGCACGCCGATTACGACTCTTACCACCGTCGTCCCTCATTTTCTAGACTTTTTCTTTTGTCGCGATTCGTGCTCGGACGCGGATTAAAATCGCGGGACGGCGAGTACACGAACTGGGTCAGATGCATGAAATTTCCAATTACCAGCACGTGGACGTTCGCTTTTCGCGATGGCAAAAAACGGAAAAGAGAGGAGAGAGAGAGAGAGAGAGAGAGAGAGAGAGAGAGAGCGCGCACGAGAGACGACGACTCTTGTCGCGCAATGGAAATGAAAGGAAAACATCGGGACCAGAGAGGAGAATAGCCGAAGGGGTGGAAGCGAGTAATTGGTCGCTCCATTTCGGAAAGCCTCGTCGCTTTCTCTCTGTCTCTCCCGATCCTTTTTTTTCCTCCATTCGCGACGGCAATTATTGCCTCCTGACGTTTCGATTTGTCTCGCTCCGTTACCGGAGCTTCGAGTTCGGTTATCATCGACGACTCGATTGCGTTTACAGAAGTAAGGGGGAAAAGGACGGAAAAAGATAAAAAAAAAAAAAAAAAAAGAAAAAAAAGAAAAAAAAGAAAAGAAAAGAAAAACGAAAAAAAGAAGAAAAACGACGAGGCGGAAAGAAAAAGTAGAGAAAAAGTGAGGAGGAATCGATCGCAAAGTATAATTTGGAACGAGGCTTTCTCCCCTCTCTCTTTCCTGGCGACGACACGCTCCCGGCGTATTTTCACTCGGATCGCATCTCGTATAGAATGATAACAAAGGTAGCAGCGGTTGTCGCGTTGTGATTGCCGGGTTGGCCGTATAAAAGCGAGCACAGTTGGCGGGCCGCGAAATGCCGCTCGGCCGGTAATCATTTAACTGGGAGTCGAATTAGAACTGGGATAACAACGGTTTCCGGACGAGGCCGTCCCGCAAATGCGCCATATACACCCGCATGCAATCGGGCTTTCGGTCTTTCCAAACGTATTCCTATGTATATGCACCGAACGTCATCGTATAGGTATGTGCGTTCGTTCATTACTCTACTGTAATCGATCGAGTGCGACAACTGCGGCGTGGCCGCGATTCCGTTTCATAAATGTCACTTTGATTTTAAGGGCAAGCCCGAAATTTGACCGACGCTAATTAATCGTCATCGTTATAATATACATAGACCGAGGGGCGACATCATTGAAACGGAGAGCAGACATCGAAAGCTTATCGAACGGATCTTCCCTTATTCTTTTCAACTGACAAACGCGTGTGCGTTATCTAAGCCGACTAATTGGTGAAACCTCCGAGACTAATTTTCCTCTCTTTCGCATTTCCCTAAAGTCAAACGATATCAGGCCGTCAAAGGGTTATTATTGATTCGAATCGAAGCCCGATCAACGATCATTCGTCAAGCAACGATCGTTCGTTGCCGTCGGTGTTAAATAGAGTCGAATATCAAAGCGTTATATACATAGGTACACTATTGCGTGCTACCAGTTGATTTTACACAGCCTGAGCTTTTCCCCGTGTTTATCGGCCCGTTTGCACGTTTCATTGCCATAACGAGGCGTTATGGGTCGTTGTAACGATGTTTTCCCTCTTTTCCGCCTTGAATTATCTCGAATATTTCCCTTTCGGTATTTAAATAGCTTTCTCTCTCCCTATCTCTTTAGATGGTATAAGCGACATTCTCTTCTTTGAAGTCGGCCCGACATATACTCTCGACATCGACTCGAGCTAATTGATTCGAAACGCGTCAGGAGAGTGATCTCCTTTCGTGCGCTTGTCCAACGAAACGGCCGATAAATCGTTCCTACGAATGATCCAGACGGGAGTAATTGGACCGTTCCTACGATAATGGAATTTAAAGAGAATTCGTTATAGCGATCTCTTTCACGAGCTGACGCCCCCTTGACAGTTTTATTTTTCTTCTGACAATAAGGCTCGCTGTATATGTATACGCCTGTCTATATATATATATATATATATATATATATATATATATATATATATATATACGTATCTATCTATTCACATATATGTACATATGCACTCGATAACTTTGCGTACAAATTACGAAGGCAAACTTTAAACTCTTTCGTTCTCTTTTATTCCTGCACAGGACACTAGTAATATCGGCGATCGTTACGTCTCGATTTATGTTTATTTCTTTTCGACGATCTCGAGCGAGAAAAAGAATAAAAGGGAATACGCGAGTATTCGTAATAGAGAGAGAGAGAGAGAGAGAGAGAGAGAGAGCGAGCGCAGAAGATATTTCTTCCCTTTCAACGACGTACCATCGTTATCAATTGGATTTTCCTCTGGCAGGCTACGAGAGAAAAAGAAGCTCTCCTTTACGCGGATATAATTTTGAAATCTGCACGAGCGATTGAACATCCTGCCCTCGGTAATAGCATTATCATTTCCAAGAAGCGTACTCGGAGATGAAAGCAACGGTGCGCATTGGATTCCAAAGTTCAGACTCTTTCTCTATCTCTTTCTTTTCTTTTCCCTTCCCTTCTTTTCTTTTCTTTTCTTTTCTTTTCTTTTCTTCTTTACCTTTTTCTCTCCTTCTCCCGCGACTAGCACCATTATCCCCTTTTCTTACTCGGCTTCACGCTCTTCTACTCGCGTTCTTTTTCCTTATCTCTCCTTCTTTCTCTTTCTCTTTCCACGAAGACCCATACACCCCTCTCGAATTAAGTGAAATCGGTCCGGAGAGCAAAGGAAGAAACTAACGTCCGGGAGTCTAAGTCGAGAGGAGAGTTAAGAAAAAGGAGAGATAAGAAGAATGAGAGAGGTAGAAGGAGAAAAGCAACCTCTTGGCGTTTCCGATCGACTTCGTTCTCCTCCTCCTTCTCCTGCTCCTTCTCCTTCTCCTGTTCCTCCTCTTCTCCTTCTTCCTCTTCTTCGTCGTCGTCGTCGTCGTCGTCGTCGTCGTCGTCGTCTTCTTTACTCGTTTCTCTCTTGGCAAAAGCTTGGAGCATTTTCTCACGCGAAAACGTTTCGTCGTACGATCCTTAAGAGGGGAAAAAATGAGAGAAAAGAAAAAAGGAGAAAAAAAGGAGTAATCCAGAATTCTCCGAAGGAAGGAGCAGAAGAGTATGCTGAGAATTTACGAAGTATGAGGAGCAGCACCATTTTCGCCGTTCCTCCTTCTCCTTCTTCTCCTCCTCCCTTTCTTCTCCTTCTTCTTACTCTTTTTATTTTTCTTCTTTTTCTTCTTCACGCATTCCAGATACGATATAACCGGGCCAGACGAACGCGCGATCTCGATCGCATCTTTAACATCGTCAGCGACGTTTTTACATCCGCGATTCGTTGTGTGACTTGCGTATATATGTTTGTAACGTATGCGTGTTCCTACCAACGTGGACGGAATGTAAAGTAACGCGCGAGAAAGGCGACAAAAAAATCATTCCTCGCAAAATTCGTTACTTTCGTGAATTCGACTCGGTGAAATCGTGCGATCCGCTTACAGAGTTTCCGGCGATTTGGGTCGCGTAATTGCTCTGGTAAAAGTTTTGCTTTTTCTTCTCTTTTCTTTTTTTTTTTTTTGCTTTTTTTTTTCTTGTTTTTTAAGATCGTCGTTAATTAAAAGGTTATTATCGATTTCATAGTTTTTACGACGCTCGCTTTTTCATTACGTTCAAGATATCGTATACTGTAATGTACATGTTTTGAGCTTGTCGTCGACTTATATTACCGATTAATAATATTAATTCTAAACGCGTTTAGGTTACAACGATCAAGGATATCGGACCGAGCGCGTGCCGAGCGAGCAAGACGAACGGGCAAATCGTTTTTAAACGAAATAGACGACGAAGAAAGGGGGAAGAGAGAAAGGGATAAAAGAGAAAAGAAGAAGGAGGAAGAAAAAAAACGACGTATAATAATAAGCAGAGAAGAGCAGGACCGATCCTTTCGAACGATCGTCACGAAAAGTCCAACTTCGAAAAATTAATTACAGAGCACCGCGCGCGTTCTTACATAATTCATGAAAGAAGGACGACGCGAGGCGAAAGAAGAGAAAGGAGAAAATAAGACGAAGGATCGAGGGAAAAAAAAGGGTAAGGTGATCTTTTACATAACGCGTGGGTCCTATCGTTTGACTGGAAGAAAGCTCGCGAACGCCTTCGAGATCGATCTTTCTCACGCACGCATGCACGAGTTCTTCCGTTCGACACGCAAAGTCGATACGACAAGCCAAGCTGAGAGACTAGCGCGTGCAACGTCTTCTTCGTCCCCTTCTTCATTTATTTCTTCTTCCTTCTCTGGAACTTTCCAAAGCGTTTTTCTCGAAAGACACGCCATCGGCACGTCCATTTCACCCACGACTTCTTCGCGTTAGATATGCGTCGCTTATGCAAACGATGCCTACAAGGCAACTCCGAACAAATCGTTTCGCTACCAACATAGTAATTGGATCGTCGTCGTACCGAGAAACCTCCTTTACGCCGTTTCCACCCACGATAACGTGTCTCGTAGCAAACCTCGACGACTCTCTTACATGCAATACTCAAACGGAAACAATCTTCTTTTTGTCCGCATGGAAATAATTATAGTCCGAGAAATAGGAAAGCTTATGCTCGATGGAATCGTTTTTAATTTATTCGGTAACGTTTTAATCGACCATTATTACTCGATCGCGATAAAGAAAAGTGAATGGTTGATGTACGATATATTCTTATTTAAATTATGCAAACGAGTCAAGGATAATTCTTGTTTTCTATCGATTACGCACGTGTGTCTAAATTCTGGCTACCGCTCATTGTCCAGTCCTACGCGTACGAGATAATCGATGAATGATTATCCAATCGCGGCTAATGCGGAAACTATCCGTTTAATTACGTTTAGTGCCTCGAAGCCACGTCGCGTACTCGCGAGGCTTAGGAAGGGGTCGACGAGTGTGCGCGTACGAGGATGAGAGCGAGAGAGAGAGAGAGAGAGAGAGAGAGAGAGAGAGAGAGAGAGGGAACATACTATATAGAGGGTAAGCATTCTCGCGAGGTGGCGAAGGCGTGTTACCTTCCTATCAGCTTACGAAGGGAAATGGGAAATAGAGAGAAGCTTGCCTCCTAGCTCATTGCCAGAATTGAGCCGTGATCGCTGCTAACTGACGTAATCGAGTGCGCCCGACCAGTGACGCTCAAATTCTGTTAGTCTAGGTCCTATATCCTTCTTGATTGATCCTCAAGAAAAATTAAACGATATAAATTGACAAATGGATAAGATCAATTTTGAATCGATCCAAATCGCTATAAAGATTGACATTTGATTTTATTTCGATTAATTTCATATGGGAGAAGAATCAAGATAAATGAAAGAAATCCATTTCGTTCGAAAGTATACCATCATATTCTATTATAACAGTAAGAACTTGAGACACGGAAGATGTCGAATATCTCGGTAAGGAAAATCGTGGAGTGTGTCGTAACGAATCGACCTGGTGATTAACGAGATTACACGGAGACACGGGTCGGTCGAGTTGCCGTACACCCACGCTTACACCGTTAGCACATATCTACATATATACATATACGATGGTAGTAGGGAAGGAAGTAACGGAGGTAGGAGGAGAGCGAGGGTTAAAACGGGAGCGATCTGTTACGCGTCGGTAGCGGCTTTGCGGATTAGCAGTTATTAATTAAGCTTAATTGTTTCTGTTGGTCCGACGTCAAATGGGTTTACAAGGTGTCCGCGTGATTACCATTGGTCGCCGTCGGCGCCACCGACAACGTGCTCCGGTACACGTGCGTGTTCTATTCGTACGAGAGAGAAGGAGATAGATGGATAGATAGATAGATAGATAGAGAGAGAGAGGGAGAGAGAAGGAGAGGGAGAAACGCACGCGATGGACGTGCAGTGCCACGTGGGACGTCCTCGTGTTTCCACGTTCTTCCACGTACACAGTATTTATGTATGAACTATGAATCTATTTTTTTCTATACTATATATGCCTTTTCAAAATTACGAAATTTCCGATACTTTTCCGATGCTCTTGGAAACAAACAATTTCTTTATGCGAATTTGTCTTATTCATTTATTACTACTTTAGAATCAATCGATAAAAGTTTCGTAACTGGGGGAGATAAATACGTCGATCGTTTCTCGAAACGAAATCGTCTTGTCGCTTTACGTCTCGTATATTCGTTCCCGATACGAAGTTCGAGGAAAGAGTCGTTGAAACCAAGCAACAGATAAAAGAGTCGGAGAGAGAGAGAGAGAGAGAGAGAGAGAGAGAGAGAGAGAGAAAGAAAAAGAGTTAGATAGATAAATAGATAGATAGATAGATAGATAGAGAGAGAGAGAGAGAGAGAGAGAGAGAGAGAGAGAGAGAGAGAGAGGACCATGATGGGGTTAAAACCAGTCTGCTTATCTGCGAGACTACGATAAGAAAGGCCGACACAAATATCGTTCGGTCGGTCATAGAGAAATCGATATCCGGATTACATCCGTTCCAATGTATACACTTGCGTTTCTTTCGCGATAATCAAAAAAAAACTAATACATCGTTTTTTCATATCTGCATATTTTTTATTTCCATAGGAAAAAAACATATTCGCGCGATTAAAAATTAGCATTCGTTTCTTTCGATACAAAATAATACCCTCATGATTCGTACTTAAGTAAAGAGAGTGTTGTATCTATTGTGCGATAAAAAAAGAAAGTCGACATAGAAAAGAAAAAAAAAAAAAAAAAAATAATGTAGAAATCGTCGTCGAGTCCTCGACACTTATCGCGTTGTCAGCGTAGTCCCAATGACTCTCGAGAAAATCAGCAACGACTGCTGAAACGGGAGCACATCAGCGACGTGTTATAAATAGTTTCCTCGGTCGTACTCTCATATTTTTCTATTTCGCTGAAGCTTTACGTTTGCATCCTCTCGGTCGCGCGTGCGTAAGCTCCGGTTTGTGTGTCTTCGTTCGTCTCTCTCTCTCTCTCTCTCTCTCTTCTTCTCTGCCTCTATCTTTCACCCTGTACACACAAGCCCCTCCGTCAAGCCCATCGGTCACGGGTATTGAAATAAACAAACAAGCATTGGGAGCAATATCCCGCTCGGTCAATATTTGCCCGACGGTTAGTCGACTCGACTACTTCCACCGCCACCATCACCACCACAAGCGACAGAACCAGCAGCAACAGCGACGGTACTACTATGAAACGCTAGTACACAGAACACACGCACGCCAACATACACCGATACACACCATCGTCAACGTCTACACCTCCATTCGGAGTTTCTCCATCCACCTCCTCCGTCTCCACCTTCGCCTCCAGCGAAACTGTTCTCTCTCTCTCTCTCTCTCTCTCTCTCTTTCGCTTCCTCTCTCTTTCTATTCTCTTCGCTTCTCTTCTCTTTTCTCTCTCTCTCTCTCTCCTCGTTCGAGGCTTGTCGAGGGGGAGAAAAGTAAACGACAATGTAAACGCCGCGTTTACATTTACGTGTTTGCCGAGCAACTCAAATATTTCGTGCCTGCCTCCGAGTGTCCGCCTTCCACTACCTCCGCGTCTACGGAGAAAGAGACTGAGAGAACGTGCGAGAGAGAGAGAGAATGAGAGGGTGAGAGATAAAGTTAGCTTGTGTCGTCTCGTGGACTACGTCTCTTCCGTTTCCGTGCGAGCATATACTCCTTTTGTGTGTATGCATGTTCCATGAATGTGTTGTACGAACCACCAAGCCACGATTGTTCTTCTACACGCAATGTTTATCGAAGCGGACCTCTTGTTTCCTACCGCTACCTTCTCTTTCTACTCCTCCCGTTCCATCTTTGCTTCGTGTTTCTTGCTACTTTTCTCTCTTTTTCCAGACTTTCACGAATATCTACCCGTTCGACCGCACAAACGAGAGATCCGTTCTATTTTTCTCTTTTTCTCTCTTTCATTATCTATCTGCTTTCCTTCCTTTTTTTTTCTTTCTTTCTTTTCCCAGACCTTTTAGCGTTCTTACTATTTTTACTACTTTTATATATACATAATGTCATATAAACTACGATACTTTTACACAGTACATGTACATTCCTCTTAATTATATTCCGAATATTCTAATGTATTTATTAATGTTATCATGTTATTTTTATTATTCTCTATTGATAAGGAAAACAATGCATTTATTTTTCTCCTTTCGAGCACACCAAACCATCGCTCGCGGCCATTTCTTTCTCAAGAATGCATGCGATAAAATAAGGATAGATATTGATTTTTCTCTTCTTTCATCGAGCATAAAATGCTCGTAGCAACCTTTTTCGCCGACGAATCATCGTGTTCGCGATAAAAATTCGAGACACGATTCGACCCGCCGGAAATCGTGAAAAGCCTTATAGAATCATAATTCATTCGCTGACCTCTTGAGGAAACAAACGTTCGAAATGGTAAAATTTTGGTTTTCCATGTCGGCGAGCAGAGAAACGCTTGCTTCTATGGTACTAGAGCAGAGCATAGCAATCATATATATATATATATAGGTATACCATGTTATATAGGGTCAGTCCTGTGATACGAACATTTCTTTATTAATGGTCTTTCGAAATAATTGATAAATGATCACTTTTCCATTTGAAATGTTTAATTATACAATACTGCTAATATGCATATTATATATAAATATATATAGGTATATATAATACTTAGTAAATACATAATACTAGGATAGATTTCGAGTCTCGAGAGGCCTGCATGGGGGGGGGGGGGTGGTAATTCCTTCATGGAAAATTCAAGGTTTTTCATTAGCATTCTTCTCCGTTCTCCTCTTTTTTATCTTCGGCCTCTCATTCTTTCTTTCTTTCTTTCGAAGAGAGTAGAAACAGCTAGGTGAAGCGAACCCTCGCCGCGGAAGGAACAACGAGGGAGAAAAGTTTTCGTAGAGAGCTGGAAAACTCAACGTGCCGCGTATTTCATATATTATTTTGCAGGACAGTCTGACATTGTCGAGAGGGAGAGGGTGCTAGTAGGTAAATGGCGAGTAGAAAAGAGCGAGAGAGTAGCGTCGTCGCTGCCGGCTGTTTGCTCAGTCCTCTTTCACGCTACACCCTCTTGTTCTTCTCTCTCTCTCTTCTTCTCTCTTCCTCTTTCTCTACTCTTCATATTCTCTTCCAGTGACGTGGAACAAAGAAAGCTGCACCCTACCTCGTGGAGCGCCTCTGGCGTTAATATTTTAAGCACACTTTTCTTCCTCCGCTCTCTCTCTCTCCCTCTCTCTTTCTTTTTCTTCCTTCTGGCAAGTCGATTCGATTCTCTTCCTTCTCTCTTTCTCTTTCTTTACTCCCTGATATACCTCTTGAAAGAAACCTTATCCAAGAAAGAAGAAAAAGGACAAGGACTCTCTCTCTCTCTCTCTCTTTAGACCCTTCTTCTTTTCCTAGAACGAGCACGCGAGAAGAAGGGTACGGGAAGAAGGGCAGCAATGTGAAAAGCAGAGAGACAGAGAGAGAGAGAGAGAGAAGGAGAGGTAGTGAATTTTGCAAGGCAAATTAAGTGTGCGGTTTTACGACAGTGGCTTTCACACCGTCGCTAGGCTCGCGAGGGAACTGAAAGGGATGTTTAAAGAGGACGAGCTCCAAGGGCCGTTCTATATCAAGGGAGGGTGCGACCCCCGACAGCGATTACGCAGCGACCGGCATAATGTGTCCCGCTTCGTACTTTCTGCAGCTTCTTTTTGGCCCTTTCTCTCTCTCTCTCTCTCTCTCTCTCTTTCATCTACCCTCTGCTACTTTCATTCTTTTCGTTTACCTCGTACTTTTCATTTACGAAAGGTAAGGAGCCTTTCTTTTCTAGGAAAAATTGAAACGTTCCGATGCGGTTGAGTTTAATAAAAGGAAATACAAAATCGTTAAGGCGTTCGATTTTCAATATAATCTATTTCTTTTTTTTCTTTTTTTGCAGAGAGAGAGTGAGAGAGAGAGTGTTTATTAACGTAGAATATCAATGAAATGATTTCACCAGATAGGCGATTAAAAAATTTGTCAGATCGAGAGTTTTATCGATTTTAGTTGAATCTTGCCTTGCATTCTGCAAGCTACTTAAAGATTAATGTACGAAAGAGGTCTATATACGTGCGACGCTTACTTTCCTGTCTTTTATTATTTTAGAACTTTTGCCGACTCGACGTGGTCGTCCTCGTCTTCGTCGTCGTCGTCGTCGTCGTCGTCGTCGTCGTCGTGGTAGTAGTCGAAGAAGTCCATAACTCCAAGAGAAAATAATAATTCGAGTAGGCATTATTTTTTCAACCACCACCGGTCGCGACTTTGTTCGCCGCGGAATATCAATTTTAACTTTTCAAAGTTCCGCGCACAGCCATTCGCGCGTAATATCGCTTTCTTCTTTGAAAGCAGCACTAATGGTGCGACCAAAATGCCAACGACGATCGATAGGGTATCACCTTCTCTTTCTCTCTCCCTCCTTCTCTCTCTCTCTCTCTCTCTCTCTCTCTCTCTCTCTCTCTCTCTCTCTCGATGTTCGCCATAAAATATTTCTCAGTTCGCGTGAAAGTTTTCTGCATTACGAGCAAGAACGAACGTATGTATGCACTATATACTACGGATATACCTAGGTATACCCTTATAGATCGTCGTCCTCGAACCTCGTAGTCGTGCCGGCGACTCTACCTATGAATAAATCGGTAAAGGTAGTTAAGAAGCCACGAGGATGTCTATATATATATATATGTAGGTATATACAGTGTGATCCAATAACTATTATTACCTTACGTATTATCTCGAAACACTAAAAGTTTCGGAAATATTTACTTAGTAAATCTCCTATATATGGTGTATATCTATGATATACATGTATAATACATACCTATATCGAAGACAGTCTCTTGGTCATCCTATCGTGGTCCTTTTAGTTTCTCAATCGAGATATCGAATGTCACAAGGTGAAAGTAGTTATTGGAGCACCCTGTAGACACGAGTCACTTTTCGTTCAAACTTTCATGCTTTCGTCGAACGACGACAACGTCCTCTCCAACACGTTGCTATCCTTTATCCGACCCGTGTCTCTTACATAGCCGTGTGTCCTCTTTATCGAACTATACTCCGTGCCTCGAAGAAATTTCACGTTCGAATCTACGAATCCTGAGTTACGAGCCAATACTGAAAAACTTCTTCGGATAGGAAAGAAGTCGTGATTTACGGGTTTTAGGCAAAACGAAAAGTAACGGGTATCTACTTATGTTTTTCCTCGCATGCGATGTCACATCACGGATAGGAATAGAATGTAACAGTGTATATCTTTCCGTTTTTATCGTTTCTTTTTCTATTACCTTCTTCTTTTTCTTTTTTTTTTTTCTTTTTTTCTTTTTTTCTTCATATTATGCATAAGTAAGTAAGTATATAATTAGTAAGTATCTAATTCCACGTAATATAACGTTCCGGTTAACAAGATGTCTAATTACAGCGAACGATAATTAATAGTTATAATCGTGTTTTTTCCCAGTCAAGGATACTTAAACTTTGCGGTAAGTAGAAGGGCGTGTTCAAAGGGTGACGATAGAGAGAGAAAAAAAAAACATAAAAGAAATGATATTTGTAATACATCGGTAACGGTAAACGGCGATTAACGATAAATGGCGAGATATTCGGTGATCGTTAGCACATCGCTAATATTTAACGTTGAAATGGAATTATATCGATTTTAAATTCGGAGCGAATTCATGGGAAATCCGCGTTCGCGCGACTGCATACATTATCTCTTCGTTGGTTTATCGAATGCACGAACTTTATGCGCGGCTAACGACGCTAATTAATGCTAGAAGTTTTATCGGCGAAGCGATACGATAATTTCATTTACGGTTAACATTGATCTATATAGATTGATCTATACTGGGTGTATCGTTTTATTCGATTCGTAAAAATATTTTGTAACGATTGAAAAATATTGAAGGCAAACAACGTACTCCGTTGATAGGAAAATAACGTAGAACGATTATATCGCAGTTTGATAATGGTCGTAGAATCAAAGATAGAGATAGGTCTTAGAGCCAAGACGAAAGGGGGATCGTTCAACTTAACCAGAGAGAGAGAGAGAGAGAGAGAGAGAGAGAGAGAGAGAGAGAGAGACTTTGTTCGGTTCGCTTTCGAGAAGACGAACCGTCTGTCATTACCTTCCATTTCCTTCCGATATACCTTAGCGGCTGTTCGTGCTAACTTCTCGTTCGAGGCCTCCTCCATTAAAAACTTCACCGACGAGGCTCATTAAACTATCAAAAGTTGTTCGACGCTCGTGGCGCGTAAGAGAAGACCGTAGGTGATAGGTATAGATAATAGCAGCTAGACTTCGCTCTTCACTCGTCTAATACCAACTCGTGTAATCGTTCGCGTAAAAGTCGGTGCGGTCAGCGGATGACGTTTCGATTAATAAATTTGATCAAAGCGAATATGCTGCTCGGAACGATCGAGTCTTGGGAACGAGCAACGACCAATAGACGAGCGTTTAACTTTAATAATAGAAAGAGAAAATCGAAAGAAGGAAAGAAAGAAAGAAAAAGAATTTTCTTTTCACGTTCGTTGACGTGAAAAGACGAATGGCCTTTGCTCGGCTTTTCCTACCTTCTTCTTTTTTTTTTTTTTTTCTCTTCGATGGTACCGAAACCGAAATATTTACTTATTGTCGAGAGGATCACTCACACAAAGCGGTTGTTCCTCGTGCAAATTTATACAGACAATGATTGTCCCTTACTCGTATAATGGTCGGAACGTGTTCGAATCGTTGCGTTCCTTCAGGATTAACCTAATGAATTTATGGAAAGGACAAAAACGTCCTTTAGAAAGCGATCCTCCCTTTCCCGAAGGAATATTAACCTTTCACGCAAATCCCCTTTTCGTGGCTATTGTTTACGGGCTCGAGCAACGCAGCCCGTATTTGTTACTCTTCCAAAGCTGTTGATTCGAAGGGGTGCTCGGTCCCCTTTCTAAACTCATAAAGCATCGACGCCACCGGCGTAGATCCCCTCCTTTCCCCGGTCGAAGACTCCTTTAAATTCTCCAGGGACACTCGACGAAAAATACGCTTTCGCGGATCAAACCTAATCGCAGGGATTAGTCGTTAGTCGGGTAAGCGTGGCTACCGCGATTACACCAATATACCCCTTCTTATTGCCTCCTTTACCTCTACGAGTTAAATTAATTTCGACAAACGGCCAAAAGAAAATCAATATTAATCGAACTTTTATAACTTGTGCCATACCCGATTACTTTAATTCACGGTTATGATTCGATTCATTTTATTTTTCAAGGTGGATACCGAGTTGAACAATTAATTACAAGTTTTAGTACGAGACACCGTATAACCTAGTTGGATACACACGCGTTCATGTTTTTATCAGAGGGATTATTACGCGAGTAGACTCGTAAAGTGTCGGGCAGGGATCGTTAACGGTAAGATTTTTCTTCTCGATCGATGGCTATTCGCGCATCTTTCTCCATCGTTATCGTTCACGTTGATGACGATAATGATCATGGCGACGATGATGATATACGACTCGGCCATTGGAAGCGAGCAACTTTAAAAGGAACAACCAGAGCATCTTTCGCAGCCTCGCCGGTGTATAATTATAATTATCGCTGGCGACGATAGCCCAACGACCAGTCTCCGTCGTCTTCGCCTTCGCCATCGTGGTCGTCGTCGTCGTCGTCGTCGTCGTCGTCGTCGTCGTCGTCGTCGACGATATTACGAAATAATTGCGTCGCAATTACTAGCTGGCTATTACAACGCGTTGCTTTCATTATTCGAGCGAAACGGGAAACGAAGAAAGAACGAGGTCGGGGAGAGAAGGGTAAGGCCGACTTCCAAGCACAGTATTCGAAAGATCTATTCGGGTTCGAGAAGAAAAGAAGTCAAAGGGCGTTAGTTCGTTAGCCTTTAACAATTTCACCCTTCACCGCGACTTTTCCTCCCGGTGCGGCGCCTTTCTCTTGTTTTTCTCTCGTTCCCCCTCGCCCCCCCCCCCTCTCTCTCTCTCTCTCTTTCTCTCTCTCTCTACTCTTGCCCATTTCATTCCTCCTCGATTCTTCCTTTTTCTTTTTTTTCCTACCCTTTGTCCCGCGCAAACGGAAAGCGCAGCCCGCTCGACAACAGAGCCCGTTTTCAAAGGAGCCACCGGTAATATTTCAGCGGCGCATTTCTACGCTCAAGAAGGGTGAAAAAGAAAGAGAGCGCAAGAGGGAGAGCGATATTTATTCACGCTTTGCACTCCGTGCCTAGACTGTATTCCGTGAAACGTGTATTTCGTAAGCGATTGTGTTCGATCCGACGTATGTACATACCTACATTATACTCGGATTATGTTTATCGGCGGATAAAGAACGAATTAAACATTTGCTTGAATATTATAATATATTAAAATGTTGCTCTCGATACGTTTAATTAATTTCATTAGATGTTATCACTTTTGATTGATTCATTAACGGATGTACCTTATCCACTGCGTTCTCGTCTCTCGAAAATATTTGTTATAAATCGATTGTAATTGATTATATGGATGAAAAGCGAGGAAAAGCAACGGAAAGTGAGTTGGTCTTCAATCCAGGAACATCGTAAATCTCTTTCAGAGATTTTTCCAGAATCACGAAATACAAGATCGTAGAGGCAGGTCGGGACTGAGTTCCGAATCACTGATTCACAATACTCTCAACGTCGGTTGGTAGTTCATACGTAGCTTGGCTTTTTCACGTGCGCGCTCGTGCACGCTCGCGAAACTTTTGTGCATTGCACGGAATAGAAAGAGGAACTTGGAAGAGCTCAAGAGAGTAGTGTTTTTCTCGAGTAGTGTTCGTGCTCGAAACCGAGTTCGTAGGTACTTTGGGTGTAAGGACGGACCGTACTAAAGGATTTTCGTCTGTGAAACAATCGCAAACGACGTGTGTTCTTGTCAGCGCGACGAACGTTGAATTTTTTCTTTGCAATCGATATTTAAAAAAAAGAAAAGAAAAAAAGAATAAATAAATCAAGTATCAAGGCAATATTTTGAAAATAATTTTAATGTCATGCGTATGAAATTCCCCATTGCGTAAAGAAAAATATTAATTAAACGTTTCATACGATCATCGTTTCCCCCCTCTCTCCTTGAATTTACGCTTGAATTCACGCCAATGGTTTTACGTAAGTAAGTCATTTTAAGCGATCATACGTGGAAGGAGAACGTTGCCGATCTTCTGGAGAATTCGATTTTAAGAACTCCGTTCTTTGATATCTCTCGTAGTTTCTACAAAATGTGGGATAAAAAGAGAAAAAGTAATATGGCATTCGAGCAGCGGATATTTCTCTATTTCCTTTGAGAGTATCTACAAAGGTTTCTTCCAGACACGTGAGTCTATTTTCTACTTTTCTCTATTGACATTTCGATACATGGCATTTCGTTCTGCTTCTTTAATTCGACACATACAATATCCTCGATAAAAATGCTTTTGGAATAAAATTCTTAACAAAAATTCCGTCTGTCGAAATGGTAGAAAGGAAAAAAAACGAGGAAAGGATAAAAATGAGAAATTAATCGACCGTTAATTCGTTAAACCGCGAATACGAATCTCGGCGAATGTGGTATCTCCGTGACGATGAAAAGTCGTACATATACGAGACGTCTCGACGTGTTCGCGATTACGAGCCCTATTTCAGCGTTTTCCTTTCGCGGTTTAATTTCGTTGAATTTATGAAGCTGATAAATTTATCCTTCCGAGGTACCGTTATTACCTTAATATTTTTTTCCCCAAGAGAAATGGCTCTTACAAATGGACGTTAATGCGACGTTGGATAACGTACGTACGTACGTAAGTACACTCGACTCGTTTCGCATATCTTAAACCTGTGATCAAATAAATCGTCAAAGGATGAGGATACACGAAAGAGACCATGCAGTACATACGTAAGATATTATTTAATAAAATCAAATCGACATAGGTCGGTATATTGTTTAGAATTGAAACATATTAAATAATTGTCAGTCTGATCGAGACAGCCGATGAGGTTCTCTTTTAAAGAAAACAAAGAATCGTCGAATGCAAGAGAACGCGACGAAGCACGGCTCCTACGAGTCTCTATACCCTTTATAGATGATCGTTTCGATCAAAGGAAAAAGCGCAAAGTGGAGTGTAAGAGCGGGCGCGCGCGCGCGCGCGAGAGAGAGAGAGAGAAGTTGCTTTTCGACGTCAACGTTGAACGCGTCGGCAGACGGTAGGCGCGTTTACTTTTAAATCCCTTTTGCCGTCGAGGAATAGGTTGGTGCCCGTAACATTGCCGTTTCATCCCCTTGGAACCACCCCCTAACCAGTCTCTCTCTCACTCTGTCTCTCTTATCCCCATCTATCCATCCATCCATCCGTTCGTCGACGTGTTCCGTAAAACCACTGCACTATTCAACGGCGTTACCGTGTCGTTCCTTTGATCTTCGACGGGGCAAACGCCCCTTGGCCTCGCTCTCTCCCTCTCCCTCTCTCTCTCTATCTCTCTCTCTCTCTCTCTCTCTCTCTTCTACAAGCGTCTCAACTACATACCGGCGTTCCTGCCGTCGCGGCACCGTCTATTTGCGCTTTGCACGCTGGATGTACACGCTACTCGTTCGTCGTATGCGAACTAACACGTAGAACGAGCTTCCTCACTTCGGTAGCTCGCCGGAGAGTGTCGGAGCTGACACGTTCGTGACACTTTGCGCTTCGAAGAGCTCCCAAGAGCGCTCGTCGAGACTTTCGGGATTAATGTTATGGCGACGTTGTACTCTCTTTCTCTCTCTCTCTCTCTCTCTCTATCTCTATCTCTATCTCTCCTTCTTGCTTTCTCCTAAGCATCGTAGTTGTCGTCGTCGTCGTCGTTGTCGTTGTCTCGTTGTCGCGCGCATCCCGTCGAGAATGCTGGAAGGGTGAGAAGAGCGAAAAGTGCTTCTCTCCTTCTAGCGATGACGGTGATGGTGTGGTGGCTGCTACGAATTCGCGACGTGTCCCTGGAGAGAAACGACAGAGAAAGAGAGGAGAGGGAGAGAGAGAGAGCTTCGTGGTTGTAGATGCTAGATCGCAAACTGTCAACGACGAAACGGTTTGCAATGGGGGACGAAAATATCGTGTTAGCAGGAAAGCGTTGCGTTTTGGTTAAGCAAAACGAGCAGAAGGAGGGAAATTCTTATCTCGTTCGTTTTACACCGTCGACATCGATATTAAAGCTTTCCAAAGAGAATTCCACGGAGGAAAGGTACTCGCTGTTATATATTGACTAACTTGATTACTACTGCCGTTTGAAATAACTTTACGAATTATATTTATCGATTCATTAAATAAATTATTTTAATACGAAAACTTTTTTGCGTCACGATGAATACACCTTATAAATATTAATAGATTACAATAATATTTTCGTGAGAATCGTCGATTTTGTTAAAACGTATATACTTACTTGAATAAACTCGAATCGAAATAACGAACAACCACGTGATTTTGAAGGAAATCCGATCGTAGTGGATCGCTTTTCAAGAAAATTACGTTCTCTAGCGTTTAGCGTTACGGCGAGTAACCCAACGGTTTCTGCACGCTATGAAATTAGTTTTCCGAGATATCCGGCTTCTCCTCGACGGCGATCGATTTTTTTTTTCTTTCTTTTTTTTTTTCTCGACGTCGAAGAACGATAAGTCAGAGCTTCCGTTATTCATTTTGTTTTAATTCCTCATGGGCATCGACGAAACATGCTTATAAAAAAACGAAGAGGAAAGAAAAGAATGAGCGAGAAGGTGTCTCTGTGTGTGCGCGTGTGTGTGTGTGTGGGAGAGAGAGAGAGAGAGAGTAGGATGCTCCAGTGGGAATGTTAAAATTCCGCGTTCCGTTTGTTCTCCGTCTCGACGTTCGCGTTCACCGGTACACAGAGGGGTCGATGCCGTTGTAGCAGTTTGATGGGCAAATGTAATAGACGAACGAACGAAATCGAGAAACGCTCGGAGGACGGAGAGTGGCTATAGATAAAAATGTCAATATTCGTGGCGCCGCTAATTTGCTGTACAACGGTACGGCACTGCCGGTTCTGTTGATTGCACAAAGTAATTTCGTTGGTTTAACCGACATGCAAATCAACAGTTTTCTTCCTCCTCACTTTCTTTCTCGCTCATAACCCGCTCGTATACCTTCATCATTCGTTTCGCCATCCGAGAAACTCTCTCGCGCTTTTCTGTTATCGAAACGGTGGATACACTTTTACGTACTTTTTAACCAGGTTATTAATTATCGAACGATCGATAAGTACTTTAAATATTAAGAGCGGAGCAATTTGCGCGCATTTTATTTACCGTTTCGTGATCCTTCGACCGACTACATTTCGTCTCCCTTTCGTGGCTAAATATACATATTTATTCGTCTTGCTTAAATTTTCATCGTTTAACCGAAATATACTTTATAAACCGAAATTGTGATAGGATTAAAGTCGAAGATTGAGAGCCACTGGCAGAGGGTGCAAAATATTTAGTCCTGATTGTAAGTGCCTCCTCTCGCCCGGAGGCCGTTCTAACAACCCTTGTTTACGTTTATGGCTTTGGGTTTGACGATCGCGTGTTACATACCCGCAGGCGAACGACACACGGTGGTTCGAACACGTACGTACATGCGCACACTTTCACGTTCACGCATTTCTCGTTGAACGTCGACGATCTCTCTCTCTCTCTCTCTCCCCCTCTCTTTCTCTTTCTGCCTCTCCCTTCGAGGCAGGTTACCCTCGACGAAAGGCCGATACGTCGTCGTTCTCCTGGTCGTTGGTGATGACCAAACACACATACGCCAAACTATAGAGAAGTGAAAGCGCAGGGATTGACAGGTAGGAGGGAGAAGAGCCAGCGGGATTGGTGAAAAGAGGAGGGTGAAAAGGGAAAAGAGGTTTTGTTACGGTAGATACCAATCTCAGTGGCAGGGGTTGGAATCGGCTACTAACCCCATAAACTTTCTCCCTTCTCCCTTTTGGAACTTAATTCGTCGAGGGTTGACGCCGCAAAAGAGAGACAGCGAGAGAGAGAGAGAGAGAGAGAGAGAGAGAGATGGAGGGTGATTCGGCGATGGGAAGCAGAAACGTGTGATGTAGGAAGGGGGGAAGGAACGATGGTTGGGGATACGCGAGGTGGAAGAGGGTCAGAGCGTGTTTATGGGGTGAGTTTCGTGCTATGCCCATCGCCATTTATTGCCAATTTGCTAAATGAAACGTGCCGCGCGTACATCGCACGATTATTACTACCCTCTGTCGGAAAATGCGGAAGCTCGTTCGGAATATTCTGTGGCCGCTCGGCGGAAAGGAATTATGATTGATCGACGTGTGTGCGTGAGTCTACGTATTACGTACATACGTTATGTCCATTCGTTGAAAATGAAAATCGTTGCTTTTTCACGATGAATCGCGCGTCGCCAATGGGTTTCAGCGATTTTCATATCCGTTTATCCGTGCGTCGAGATAGAAAGAAAAGTGAAAAAGTGAGATTATTCGTCGATGGACATTAATCCCCTACCATCCCTGGGCTTCTTCTCTTTTATCTCGCCTCTCTATTTTTCAATATCCGTCGTCATCCTCGAAATCGCGAGAATCTGCTCCTCGTTGTAGTTATCTTCTTGAAATCGCTTGGTAAGAATATTTAGGGGTTGGGTAACGAGAAACGCGAAAGTTTACAACGGCGCGACTAACTGCAACGGGAGGGTAGTGCCTCGAGGAGATAGCTTGGTTGGAGCGATACGCAAAGGAGGACGAAGAGGACGGAGTGAAAGAAAGAAAGAGAGAGAGAGAGAGAGAGAGAGAGAGAGAGAGAGAGGAGGACGTGTGAACGAAGCCCTGGGCTAGATGGTTGAGTAAGGCGGAACAGACGTGGGGACAGGGCATAATAAAAAGATTTATTCAGCTTTTATCCCGGAGTTATTCAGCTCTTTTCATCCGGCCCCGTTCTCTCTCTCTCTCTCTCTCTCTCTCTCTCTTTCTCTTTCTCTCCCTTCAACACTCCCAGCAGTCCCTCGCTTCTTCTTTCTTCCTTCGTCTCGCTCTCTTCCGCATTTCTCCTCGCCGCGTCCTCTTCTCTCCAGCTTTTATAAGTCTCTCGGGCTCCGCCCGAGAGCACGAGAGGGCTTGGAAAGAGGGAGATGAGACGGAGATAAAGAAAGAGAGGGGTGGAAGCAGAGGTTCCTGATTAAAATATACGAGCGAGCTTCGCGGATTCCGTCTTTATATCCTGCTCCTTATACCTCTTTGCCTCTCTTCTTTCTTTTTAGTCCCTTTTTTTTCTTTTCCCTTTTCTCTTTCTTTCTCTTTTTCTTTCTCTTTTTCTCTTTCTTTCCCTTTCCTTTCCACTTCATTCATCCGTCTCTCTCTCTTTCTTTCTTTTCTTTCGTTGGACCCTTTTCTTTCTTTCTTCCTCTTCTTCTCTGATATACTCGTGCGCGCGCGTATTCGGGGAATTCAAAATGAGCTGTCATCACGAATTCGCACGAGTCTCGTCTGAAATTGGAACGAACGTATATTTTATGCCAGGGATTGAGGGTCGTGCGAAGAGAGAATATTAGGCGGTGTTCTGCTTCGTCAGGACATGGCTTTGCTAGGGAAGATGAGAAGAGGTGCGAAGTAAATCGTCGGCTCGGCGAAAATTCAGAACTAGCAGTTTTCCTCGGTATGCTTGCCTTCTATCTAGCTCTCTCATTAATTCGAATGTACGAGTCGATATTTAACGGTGTCGGCGAACCACCGATCGATTCCGTTTTACCTCGATTGGTATTCTCTACGTGCGAGCATGGAGCTAGCGTAGAAGGCACCTGTTAGCGATAACAGTAGCTTCTTGTCATTCGGTGATCGTAAGATCGATAAGGCACTACACGCACCTGCATCCGAGAACCTTAATGCTACACCGGTGCTCTCTCTCTCTCTCTCTCTCTCTCGACTCTCGAAAAACGTGTTTCGAATTGATTATCGCCGTGAACAAAGATAGTTTACGATTAAGAGGTGTACAGGGATTCCTAAATAAAAAGAGATTTGAAGAGAGAGATTTGAGGGAGGATTAACAGAAGGTGAGAGTATCCAACGTCAGGAAACATCGTGCACGTGCCGCGATTAGATGTTCGATAGAAAAAAAAAGTCCATTGTAATTAATTACTTACTATTTATTCGCTTTGCAAAGAAATCTTTGACGTTCCGTATGAGTTTCGCAAGTGCAAATTCGATGACTTTTTTCAACGATCGTAAAGTAACACTCTCGGCACTCTGTCAAATTCGATTTCACGAGAATACGTGTGTCAAGTTGATCTCGCTGCTTACGTAAAACGCGTTATGTAGGCAATATCGGTAGATACATACGTATGTATTTACCGCGAATAACGGTGATTATGGGAAATAACTCGACGCCCGATAACGATCGACGACACGCTCGAACGAGTCGCCTCGGTGTGTCGTAATCTAACATTAGACGAAATGTCGTTAACATTTATATCCCTTTACATGCCGACGTTAAGCAGCGAACTTACGCGCTCGATCCGTCTTGATAAACGTTCCGATTCCGTTACACATTTTACAATCTTAAATTAATCCCATCGTATTCCCCGTGATATTCGATTAAAAATGATTTTCGTTGTCTCGCAAAATTTCGAAATAAACGACGATTTATGATAAATTATCAAAAATATTATTTTATTCGTGCTGGACGCACGATATAAAGTTTCTATGTCGAGAAAACAGTTCGTTAGGAGAAACGAGAGTTAACGGTTCGAGGGGCCGAGCAACATTTTTTCCAATTTCACAATGATTCTCTCGGGAGAGAGAGGCTGTTGTCGGGGGATGGAGAAGAAAATGTGTTTAACGGTAATGGCAGGTTGCGCCGATAAAAAGCATCTCTCCTCGGACACGGTTCGCATAAACGAAAATTAGCTCGGAAAAAGTAATTATATTTTTCAGTCGTGAATCGTGTATCCAGTCTCGTGTACTCGTGTATTCTCTCGAACCAGAGCCCATATTTTTCGTCCTTTAACTATCGTGTTCGCGAATCAACGAGATCATTATTATGCTACGTATTTCCTCGCAAACTACGTATGGAGGTACATATATACGTAAATGTAATGTGTGTGTGTGTGTGTGTGTGTGTGTGTGTGTGGGTGTATATATATATATATATGTATATGTATATACGTGCCTATGTATATATACATAGGTATGTACCTATGTAATAGCATCGCTCGGCACGTTTATACGCATAAAAATATACAACGTATCTCTTAATTACTCGGCGAGCGTAGATTATCAGAGAGTAGTAGGTTCGCGCGTATTACCGACTCTCTGGTATCATCAACAACAACGCGGCAACAGCAGCGCCAGTGCCTGCAGGATGGATCTCTGTCGTCCGTAAAAAACATGAGCGTAAAAATAAGCACGAGCTAGCGAAAGATTTCAAAGCCTTTTCTCTCGGCGTACCGCTGCGGGCAGCACCTTGATGCAACCTTTCATCCTTCCAGTGCCAACAACCACCCTCCGGGTGGTAGTCGGCTTCTCTCGCCCTCTCTTCAGCAACCCTTGTTTATCACCGCCGTTATATCGAGGAGGAGCTCGCGCGCGCGCGCGCGCGCGCGCGCCCCCCCTTCCTCCCGTCCTCTCTCTCCCGCTGTCGACGAAGGGAGGTCGACGGGGTGAGAAGGAGGAAGCCGTTGCCGAGACTCGAAAGAGACTCCTCGGCGTCGCAGCCGTAACGCAATTACGGCCGCGCTTAATTTGTTTGAAGTACACTGCGTCACCGGCGGAGGTGTTAATGGCAACGCGACCTCAACCACCCCTTCGTCCCTCTTCTCTCCACCGTCTCTCACCGAGGCCACCCCTTTGCCACTTCACTACGATCTTCTCTCTTTCTAGTCGTCTAACGGGTGACTCGCGATTTACCGTCGCGTTTCTCTGTTTCTTCTTCAACGTTTTAACCCTTAATTACGTTGTTACACAGGGTCTACTGGATTTTTCTTCAAATACGCATTTACGTAATCCGAGAAGAGGGAGAGAGAACGAAAGAGATCGCTTTGTTTCTCGCTAAAAACTACCGCAAACAATATATTTCTTTCACTATTTTTCGCATCGTAAACTTCGTTTCCGGAAAACTCTCGCGTTGAAACATCCTCATGGAAAATAACTTGAGTTCTCGGTACGTGTAACCTAGTATCGATTTATCCCAAGCTGAAATTATTTTCCGAACCGTCGACTCGCTACGAGAGTATAACGCGACTATCAATTTTCTAATACGTTTTACGAGGGACATGTTTGAAAACAAATTTTAGTCCCTCGCATCCCCTTCGTTATCGTTATAAATGAAGGAAGAAAAGACAAAGAAAAAAGAAAAATTGTTGAGAGTGGATCGTAGCTCCGGAAGTTATTCGAAAACGCCTTTTGCTGTTCCCAACGGAACATCCCTCTACCTTCCGGCGCGAAAATTGAAAGGTACACCGTGTATCTCGAATCGCGCGGAGACAGTTCTCCCGTTGGGATTACGAGTATCAAGAGAGTGAGCGAGAAAGAGAACAGTGGTGCCGTTAACGTACCGAGAGTCACAGCCGGAGGAAGTGTAGGAGGTTTGAAGGGGGTTTGCTCGTGAATACGTCTGTTACCATGTAAATGTGTAGGTATATGTGCTTTTCCACACAAATATATTGCGCATGTAGATGACACGGAACAGATAGACGTAGAAACATGGACGCGCATACACGAACGTACGTACCGTACGTAGACATAGAGAGAAGAGAGTCGGAGCCCGCAAAGTAGATTGTTGGTACTCCGAGCGTGTTGCTTTCAGCCACATCGCCAACGAGGCAGTCGTCGTTGTGGGGTTGTGTCGGTGGGGGCGTTGACGCGAATATGCTGGTAGAGCGTAGTCTCGGTGGCGTCGAGAGCGAAAGGGAGGACCGTCGGTAGTAGTGGCGCCAGAGAGAGAGAGAGAGAGAGAGAGAGAGAGAGAGGTCGCTCGAGCGAGTCCGTTAATTGGACTAATTACAGTAATTACTGAAAGTTTCAGCAGGACTAGGAGTGCGGGGCGGAGATACAGCCGTTATACGTGCCTCTAGCAGCAGGAGCGACGCTTCATCGTTCTCGTTGCCGCCTCTGAGAGCGAGAGGAAGCAAGAACGAGTGGAATAGGAAGAGAGAGAGGGAGAGGGAGAGAGAGAGAGAGGGAGGGAGGGAGGAAGAGAGCGTAGTGCGCATCGGCATAGACCGGGCGAGCGCGCATCGACGAGAGCACATTCTCGCTCGTATCGTGACACGGAGCAGGGTATTAGCGATGACTCGTAGCGCAGGGCACTTGCGGCTGGATACGCTTGTTTTCGCGTTTAACTCCACCATCGGATCTCGTTCCCTTCGACGAGCCTCGCCCGTCCCAATTTCAACGCGCCGGAAACTCTGTGAGATACCTAATTTACGAGCTCTCCTCTCCTTTGACATGGCGTTTACGTCATGGATATAAATACATCCATTCTCTTTTTACAATCGATATTTATTCATTCCCGCATTTTCAACACCCGCAGAACTTGTTCCCCTTTCCCGTCCTCTCCCAATAAAAAAATCAGACCTGATCGTTTTGTCCTCGTATCAATATGTTACGAGGGGAGATGCACGCGAGGGGAACGCCAGAAGAGTACTTAAACTTTCGTTTCGGTCGTTAGGGCTGTCTGACGGCTAATTAAGACTTTAAACGTTTACGAGATAGGTAATGAGGCGGATACTTTGGTAATCGTTAAGGGCTCAAATATGAAAGATTATTTCGAATGCATTTCTTTTGGATTTTCTTTTGGTTTTTCTCTATCGTCCACTTTATATAAAAGAATTATCTGCGGGCTGTCATAGGGGATTTCGGTAAACGGGTTTCGATGATCTTACTTCGGTCGTAACACATTGGACAATGTCTCGTGTAGATTACGTGTCTATCTAGTAAAAGGGGATATCGAAAGAGGAAAAGGGCTCTCTCGAAGAGAAAGCGAGAGACGACCCTCGTGCAATCTCGTAATATTCCCGACGGTAGACGCGATCCCTGAGATCTCTTGAGATTTCAACGATATAAGGAACCGCCCCGGAGGGATAGGGAGTAAGAAGAATGGAGTCGTAGAGAGGAAAAAAGAGGAAGAGGAACATGCGGATCTGCAAAAATCGTCTGCGAGGTGCTAGCTCGCGCATCTTCCTGCCATGGAAAAGTTGGTCGGACAAAGAAGAGGAAGGGAAAGAGGGAGAGGAGGAGGAGGAGGTACCGAGAGACTCGAAAAAGAGGAGCTTCCAACGGGAAAAAGAGGAAAACGGCCGAAGTACCGAGCAGAGCTTGCGGAATGGTCGAGGAATGGCAACGTCGTCGTGATAAAAAGTAAATGAGGAACAAAGGTCCCGGCTTTCGCGACCGAGGGTGGAAAGTGTACGCTGAGAGTGGGGCTTGGGAATTTAGAGGTGGGGTTTCCACCGTCGGCAGACGTGCTGGGAATAATGCCGACGGAATTACACGCTTCGGTGAGGGGGAAAGACGTCGGGATGGAGAGAGTCGAGAGAGAGAGAGAGAGAGAGAGAGAGAGAGAGAGAGAGAGAGAGAGAGGGAGAGAGAAGACTGGGGTGAGAGGTAAAAGTGGCGAGACTCGACGAATCGCGAGCCAGTACGTAGGAGGGCAAGAAAATCGAGGAAAATTAATTGATAGAGCGTACACAGGTAATTAAGTTTTCGGAAGGTCTCGCTTTAATTTACCCTCCCTCTCCTTCCCACATTCCCTCGCTCCGCTATTTCCGCGACGATCCCCTTCAACGATCTCCGAAGGGTTTCGATCCTCTTTCTACGATCCTTCTTACTCACCGAACTCATTTCGACTCTCAGGACTGAGAACGGGTCGATCGGAGGGTACATTGCTTTTCTCTGTCCTCCCTTTCGACGTCTCGATAAATCGCAACCATTCGATCGGAATCGCTCGCAAATCTTTGTTAACTCGGCGTCCTCGTTTTACGTTCGGCTTCTACCGATTTCGACGTATGGTAGCCTATTAAAATTTATGTCGACGATACGTGTCTACTCGTATCTAATTGTAAATCGAACGTGAACGTGGAATCTCGATATCCGTGTAGGTTTCAACGAACAGAACGTCGGATACGAATCTTATCTTTCCGTTCCTTCGTTCGTGACGATAGTCTCGACGGTGGTGTTGGTTTGGTGCTTTTGCACGGAAACACGATTACGAGGGACAACGACGGACAACGACGGGTCCGCGTCGATAACGTTTTCCGCTCGAGTACTCGCCGCTGACGTTTCATTTCCGTTCTGCGTGCCACGACGCGTGACCCGATCTCGATGCGCTCCTAACGCCGTTCTAACGCTATGATACACGTATGCGACCATGTGTCTAGGTATCATCGTTGCTACCGGTGTTGTCAAAAATCATGATGCAACCTCGATGTTCGCGAGGCATCGAAATAGTTCAAATATTTATTAGCATTGGTTTTGGTACGATACTCCCGATATATTCGCATTTGTAAAAGCGAGTGCAATCAAATTGAATCGAATGGCGTTTGAAGATCGAAAGGAACGCTTAGCGATTTGAAACGGTCTGTATCCGAGCATAGTCACAGACTTTGCTATATATACATACATACTTATATATATATACATATATATATATATATATATATATATATATAAACATTTATATATATATATAAAAGTATATATATATGGCCTGTGTGTGTAGGCATTCGAGCGCATACGTTGCACGGGCGCAAACGAGTTATACCAATTTGCCAATAATTGTTGCAGTTATGTTAATTCTCAATCAGCAACGCCGCTCGTTTTGCGTCCTCGCGTGCGTGTCATGCAAATTCGCTCACGTTGTATGCTCGGGAGAGCGAGCGAGCTATCGAAGCTCGCGAGATAAACGGAGATGGAAAAACCATTGAGCGAGAGGGAGAGAAGCGCGATTCTGATGCAGTAGGTATGTACAACAACGATTAAAGCGACCCACCGGCGACGGTGATTATGGTCGCACGGATTGATTTATCGTACTCCGCGGACTCGTTTCAATAACACACATCGTTTACGCTTTAAGCACCGGCCTGAGGACGGCCTTGGATTCTCCGCGAAAAGACTAAAATTCCAAGAGAGTTTTATTGCAATACATTTGCGACAATATTATTCGCATTGCGAGAATCATGACTAATACATTAAGCTATATCGTTTCGAAAAGTATCATAAATATCTATCTCTAAAATTTTTCCCAGGATATCATCGATCGTTACATTCTTTCTTTTCCTTCTTTATTTCTTTTATCATTATTTACACGAGCTATTTTACTTAATGAAATTCATTTGCGTTAATGGAAATCTACTAAGATTATAATCGCTTAAGCGTTAATAAGAAAAGAAAAGGAAAACAAAGAGGAAAAAAAGATTGCAAAAGAAATATCATTGACATTCGAATCGCATTATCGAATAGATTTCCATTGGATGCTTTATGCGCTCTTTTCAACTCGTAAACCGTTTAACGTTGATGCAAATGAACGCGTCGAGATTATGTAAGATAAATATTACCTGTCGCGGCACGCGTTCCGCGCGAAAGCTCGCTCGTCCGTGTAAACAGGATATATAATGCTCTATTTGCCACGATCGTTACTAATACGCGGTGAGAGCGTTTAGCGAATTCGATGCGTTTTAACTCATCGCCATTCGTAGCAGTATGGCTCGTTTCGGAATATTTCCCAATCTTGTCATCTATCTTTTTCCATTTCTTTTCCTCCCCCCCCCCATCTCTCTTTCTCTCTCTTTGCATGTCGAAATATCTATAAATCGAAAGATAAAGTGCATAGAAATGATCGACCATTCGTACGAATCGTTTATTCTCCTACATCGTATAACGATATCTCGTTCGTTCGTTCGTTCGTTCGTTCGTTCGTTCGTTCGTTCGTTCGTTCGTTTTGTCAAGTTTATCGTGAAACGAGAATGAAAAGGCGTTAAGATTACTTCTGCCCTTATCGTGAAGATGAATATCGAGAGGATCGGAGCCAAGAGGAACGTGTCCCTCCCTTTTCCTCGATCTCGATCCAGGCATCCAAACGTATACAGGTTTACTTCCCCATAAAAGTTTCATAGCCCGCGCTGCCATATTCCACGTCCGCACGTCGTTAATTTTAGCGAGCGAACGACGCGCTTTATTTTTATCGACTGACCTCAACACGATCGTTAAACTCCATGCTTGCCTGTTTTTCCAACTTCTATGGCTCATCCGGAGATAGATAGATAGCAAGAGAGAGAGAGAGAGATGGAGAGAGAGAGTGAGAGTGAGAGAGATCTTTCTCGAGAGAGAACGTTCTCGTTTAAAAATAATTATCAAGCTTCGACGCGAGCTCGTCTAATCGAAATTCGAATTGTCAGCGAGGGCTGCGAGTACGTGCTCGTTGAAACGCGAACGATGCCACTAAATGACGACGCGATAGAAAGCAAGGGAAAAGAAAAAAAAACAAAATGAGAGAGAGAGAGAGAGAGAGACTAGTACAATGATTTAACGGCGAATGAACGCTTTTGCCAGTTCGTTCGCGAACGATTTCATTTCCTCGGAAAATCGTAACGCGCACTGTTTATTAACTTACTCTCGTTCAAAAGGCGCTTATTTTAAATGACATTGATTTGGTCGAAACAGGCAGCTCGCCTACGAGAATCGAATTACGCGCTTTGCGGTATTTCCGATTTCTCCTTCGTTCGCGCTTCCCATTGAAACAGTCCTTTTTTTCTTTTTCTCGTTTTCTTTCTCTCTCTTTTTTTTTTTTTTTTGTTTTGTCTTTCTATTTTTAAGAACTCCACAGCATTATCCAACGATACTCCGAAATATATAGCCCTCGCAGTCGCGAGGCATAAGAGCATCGAATTGGTGCGAAGTGGTGGAGGAGGAGGAGGAAAATGGGTGGGGTGAGGAGACGACGGCTCACCGACAAGGGGATGATCTCGATCGTGTACGCTCGACGTGCAAACGTCGGTGGTGAGCGCGTGCCACGAGGGATGGCAACGTGTCAATTTCGAGGAAACAGGTGCTCGACGCCTCTGTGACAGCATGTTCGAGTCGAACAGGGCTGTTCTACCCGGTGGGGACGGTTTGCAGATTCCGTTTGCCATTCGCCTCTATCTGTACTTTCACTATACACGGTATGCCCGCAATACTTCCTGATCTTTAACATAAAAATTTTTATCGATCGTCCCATTTTTATATTAAATATATGAAAGGATCGTCCTTGATAGGAAAGTAGTTGCAGTTGTTTTTTCCCCGTCGATTAATTTTCGAATTTTTCCAACACATATATGTGTGTTTTAATAGATGAAATAATTCAAAAAAGCAAAGACGAGTAACAACACGATTTATTTTATTTTAATAATTTCAAAAGGTGAAATAGTTTTACCGTATAATTTATCGACGCGTAAAATCTATCGGAACGATCGTCTTCGATCATTTTTCAATTTTCCAAAATTCATCGGTACGTTTGGAAGATCAATTCGAAGGGCACCCAGTATAATCGCGCGTGCGAGGTCGAACGGCGGTCTGTGGAACGAGGGGTCTAACACGGGATCGCGTGTTGAACATACACACGGTTAGCACCGAGGGAGGATGAGAGAGAGATTGAGAGGGAGAGGGTGAAACGCGAAGCGGGAGAGTAATGTCGGCTTGCCGGATGTTGGCAAGGGTTGGTAATAGGCCATCGCCATCCACCTACCCTATCGAGAGTGGTCGTCCTGCGCTCGCGCGTTCACCGATCCTCCTTCCCAATCCGAGAGCAGGGCGCCCACCTCTCGTGATTGTATCAACAGCCTCATCAGGCTCATCCACCCTTTGCTTCTCGACACCCTCCCTACCCATGATTTCTGCTATTTAACTCCCGTGAACGCGTACACGGTGTCGAGCCACTCTCGTTAATTATTACCGAGCGAAACGAGATGTCTTTGGACTTTGAAATCCTCCTTTAAAGGATCTCTTTACTACTTACGGGATTCTCTAAATATATCGATTTAAATACGTTCGCTTTAACACGAACCGGCAACATAAATACTCTTTATAATATCCTTACCTTCGATCAAAGATCCTTAAAACATAGAGACGATCGTATATTTTCGATTACGTTAAACAATATTTTAAGGATATTTTAACTCGAGCCCGACGATTCGGCGGTAGGTAGCGATCGGTATTGGGGTCGTCGAGTCATGTGGGATTATTGGGTACTGGGATTGCGATGACGTCACCGCGAAATTAAGGAAACATGACTCGACCCTCGCTCGATTTAATGCGGCTGCCTCGGGGTGTCGACGTGAATGAAAGTACAGAGAGAGAGAGAGAGAGAGAGAGAAGCGTGCGTATCGAGAGTTGCCACGTGTTTGCGGATGCAAGCCGAAGGGCTGAAGGAGGTAATGGATACGAGAACTCGTCATTCTATGCTGTCGCTTGCCAAGGGGCTTCTCCCTCTTCAAATACAGGGAGCGCAGCTATCGGAGCGAGAGAGATAGAGAATGTGTGCCCAAATCGATGATCCACTTTCTACTTTGTGTACTACGTGACTCTCGAAAGCCACCCTGTCGTTACGCTTCTAGAGCTAACCCTCTGTGTTCTTGACAGTGACTTTGAGAGATTTTACCACGAGCTCGCTCAGTTCCCAGTGGAAGGAATGAAAATAAATGACCGATAAGTAGGTACTCCCGAGATCGACGGGTAAATGAAATAATAATAAGGGAAGCGAGGGTGCCGCACATGGCCTAAAGGGTCTGGATACTTTACTCGTCTTGTCTAAGCTCTTAGCTATCGTTTCAAATATTAATTTTCCGTCCGATAGATTATAGATAATTCGTTTGCACCAACGACGACGACCTATCCCCTATATCGGCTAGATCGACCGTATCGATTATTTCGCGCCAATGTTCCGCTTCGTCGAGCATACCTACTTATTTCTTGTAACAGCGAAAAGCCGAATTACAGTCCCATATGACATGTCTGTCCGAGATTTCTTAAAAAGAATATGACACGCCTCTTGAAACGAGAGATATATTTTATGATCGGTAGCTCGACCGAAAGCAAATCGATCGAACGAATATAGAGAAATGATGATGAACTTTATAGGAACGTTAATTAACGACTCCCAATAACTGTTTAACCTTTTTAATGAGCTTATATTCGCGCTTCGGCTATTTCAAATTGCAAATATATTATAGATGCGAGTTTAAAATTATTCACATCCGATTGATCGAAACATCATGTTAAAACTAATTACATATTTATGTTATCACCTATGTTATGCCATCTTACCTTTTCATACGTCACGTTTTTAATCCTACGTCAAATGTTCCTACGTAAGCATATTTACAATATAAAAACGATAACGTTTACGATAGACTCGTTTGAATGATCCTTTTAATCCGACAAAATGGTCGAAACGGTTCGGGCATGAATTTTTCATCGTTTTGAAATTAAAGCTGGAAACATTTTACGCAGGATGAGTTCCGGGGCGCTTCATTAAATTTATATTCGTATTAAAATAACGTAACGAGCGAAACGATTTCGCAACCATCGGCGAGATTAATATCAAATATAAACATTATAATATAGGTATCGGTGGTGCGCGACGTGAGCGCGTTTTCGAGCACGTACTCGAGCCACCCCCAGAGTCCATGAATTTTATCGCGATTCGCCCCTCGACCCATGCCCCTCTCGTACCTCTCGTACTTTTCCCTGACACCACGGTTATGTATCCTGTCGTGAACTGAGATGGAACGATAGGGAGAAAGAGGGAAGGAGAGTAGAGAGAGAGAGAGAGAGAGAGAGAGAGAGAGAGAGAGAGAGACAGACAGACAGAGGGTGGGTTGGACATTGGTCTCGGAAAGCGGAAATAGCTGCCGCACGACAAATTGCCCGACGATTGGACTCGCACGAGGGTGTATAATCTCGCTTTCCTAAAGTGTAGACGAAGCAGAAGCTTTTACATGGATAGCCTTCCCCCTGTTCTTCGACTCATTAATTTCTCCCGGGTATAATTGCCGACAGGAAAAGAGAAAGAGGAAGAGAGAGAGAGAGAGAGAGAGAGAGAGAGAGGGAGAACGAACCGGAGGAGGCAACAGACACAAGGAAAGAGAATCAAAGGGGGTAGAGAACGAGGGAGGAAATCGACGACACCCTTCGAAACCAGCTCACCAACGAATTATAATTAACGCCAAATTATTTCCCCGCGTGGCTGCGCTTCCGCCGTCGATCTCACGGATAATAAGCGACGTATTATACTAATTATCCAGACGAAGGTTGGGACGCGAGCCAAGGGATCCGGCTACCAAAATCGTTTGTTATTTTTCCACCAGATCGAGCAACCTCCGACGTCGTTGAAAATTCAAAGGAATTTTCTGCGTAACGATGGACGATCGCAAAATTATATGTCGGCTTTGTAATGAATTACGTCAGCGGCCAATAATAATTAGCTCGTTCGAGAAACGTTCCTGCGTTTTAAAAACAAACATTCACGCGATATTATCGTCGGATATTCGTCGAATAATGAAATACATATTGGTATCGTTCGGAGAAAAAGAACAGAAACAAAAAAAAAAAAAAAAAAAGAAAAAACCATAGAGACAGACAGAGAGGAATGTATTATGGGTTATCGACCAATTCGATATTATCGTAATTGCATGGATTCGATGAAATACACACGATAATCGCTATACCATCTGTGAGCTGGCACACTCTTTTTTCTTTTTTTTTCCTTTTTCTTTTTTATTCGTATAACCGGACTAAGGGCAAACGAGAAATCGAAATCTCATTGGAAATTAATACGGAAGGATAATTAAGATGAGAATTTGAAAATCGTGTCGAGAATCGCGAGAATCGCAATATTATTACGATCGACGATGGATTTTTCCACTCGATAATCCACATCGTTAATTCGATAACGACGCGAGATCGATCTGAAAGACGAAACAGAAAGAGAAACGAGGGGGGCGGAGGGTGCGAGGGGGAACGAGAAAAAGAGATGATAATTGTGTATAGGTCGAGCTTACGATCGGAGCTCGTTTACGCATCAATTGCGTAAATGCCTCCTCGGTGATAACCCTGGAAATGGATCGTCTCGGACGATTTAACGATAGCAGCAACGTTCTCGTTAGATCGGTTCTTGTTTTTTTGTCTTTCTCCTTTTTTTTTCCTTAGAAAGAAATATCCGATCAACAACGAGTCGATTCATCGGAAATCATTCGCGAGTTAACTAATTACCATGTTTTTCTCTTCGAATAGATAATCGTACGACGTTTCCTGTTCTTCGAATGGTTTCAGAAAAGATAAATGTAACTTCTTTCATTTTTTACTTCTTCTTCTTTTTATTTATTTATTTCTTTTTTTTTTTGTTTCTTTAAAAAATATCTCTCGTTCGAATAACACGGAGAATAATGGATGCAGTGAAATTGTGTCACGTAGTCGACAAAGTCGTACGTGTACTTTCTCTCGAGTAACAGTAATAGGGGGGGGGGGAAAAGCGAGGAGAAAGTGAAATTCCACCCTCCAACCTCCCGAAGAGAGTACACTTCGGTACTATGCCGCACGAGGTAATGAAGTGGCAACACGATGTTTCCAAGGGGTCGAGAATGGGAGTGAGATTGATACCTTGAGTCACGTCGAGCTCTCCGCGGAGGGACGAGGTGTCGAGAAACCGGATCAAGTAGGACGATGACGAAGTTCCCTTCGTAGAAAGGGCAGGCGAGAGTAAAAAGGGAGAGAGAGAGAGAGAGAGAGAGAGAGAGAGAGAGAGAGAAAGAGAGAATGGAAAGAAAGAGGGATGAACCGAGCTCGACTAGCCGAGCTCGAGGGTGCTTTCCCTCTTTCTCTCTTTCTCTTTTAGCGAAGCGGGCTTGGAAACGTTTCGCTCGGTTAGATACGCCGTATCTCACTGTGCCGCCGGCTCCCACGACTTCCGTGCACTAATTAAAGAAATTAGGAACGGAGAGAGATAAATTCTGGTCGGTCTCGGAGAGTCCTAGAACCCCGACGGGTTCTTCTTTATTACCGCTAACTTAATTGAAACGAGTGGCGCCGAAAAGGAAAACGAGCCGTTCTCCAACAGCTTGGTGAGCCAAGGAGATACGGGGGAACGGGGCCGGGGCTGTTGCGACGAACGAGGGGTGTCCGGGTTGTTTGCGAGAAGCCGCGAGCGAGAATCGAAAGGAAACGGAAACGCCACCACCGCGTTTACCCACTTCTCTCGTCTTTCTCTCTTACGGTCCTTACTCGTTCGGTCTGCAAAATTTATTACATTTTTTATGAATTACCACGTAACAAGAGTACTTTGTCCTCTTATAAATTCTACTTATATTTGTTAAGCCGCGTATCAGAGCAAAGAACATGATAACTTTTCTATCATTTATTGTTTATTTTTGATAAACCATTCAGTTATTCACGCACACGGCAACAACTTCCATGTTTTCGAGGCCCCCGGCAATCGGTATTACTTGCGATCTATCGAATAATTCAACGAAAGTACTACCGAGCTAATTGATTGCATATTTTGATATATTTCGAGAATATGTAGTTTCCGGTCGTATTCGGACTATATGTATAACTTTGTAAATTTATCGAAAATCATTTGCAGTACGGGGTGTCTCTGTAATTTTAATCTCGGATACAGAACGGCTATTCCAAATAAAGTGCTCGCAATTTTCAACGATGTAGATTCGCACAATTAAACGATTCGGTCTCAATAATTTTCTCTCGGAGGTACTTTGAAATGAAAAATCTACCATGTACTTGTTAACGACTAATTTTCGCTAATTGCTCGATGTATTAATAAGCGTTTTATTGCCTCGCTCGGATACTCCTGGAATATAATTTCAAGAAATACTTCTCGTTCTCGAGACTCGTCCTACGTCGATGTACTCGATATTTAAGATTCGACGACTTGTTTTGTCAACACTCGAAACTCTGATGCAGACGCATGACCGCATTTAGGCGTGTAGTAACTCGAACTTGACGAAACGAGTTTGAAGCTTGAAAAGTCATGAAGGGGTTTCGATGAAAGAGAGAGAGACAGGAAGAGAGAAAGAGAGCGAACGAGAATGGAGGACATATATACATATACATATATATATATATATATATATATATATATATATATATATATATGTATCTGTGTGTGTATATATATGTACAAAAGAGAAGGTGGAGAAGCGAAAGAGAGAGGAGAGGGAGAGGTCCGTGAGCCGCAAATGAATTTTTTCCGAGCAAACGAATCCTCGAGTGGCACTCGACGTGGCTGCCTACACATAATGCCGAGTGCCCTTCCACCCTGAAGAGGATGTTAAAGGACCCTAGAACGTGACAATGGTAGTCGCGGGGATTCGCAGTAACGGCAATAAGCAAAGTTTCGAGAGGCGAACGGTGGCCACTCCTCCGAGTGAAGGAGCTCTGTGGAAGAGAAAGAGAGAAAGAAAGAGTGAAAAAGGGAAGAGTGAGAGAGAGAGAGAGAGAACACTCGTCATTGCTGCTTCGAGATGCGTGCCTTCTCGAGTGCGTAGCGATATATTTCCAAGTAGCTGGCTATCGTCGAACGATCGTTCTCGAAATCGCACGACGTTACCTTATTTCATTTCTCATTACTTTCTCGATTTCGAAGTTTTACGTTCGAAAGAAAAATGATTCCTCAAAGCGATCGAGATCCGATCACAAAAAGCAATGATTAATGAGAAGACCAAATACTTATTAGCTTCGTACGTTATTATCAACTGTGAAATCTTTCTAAAAGAGACTATATTTTTGTTTTGTTTTTTTTTTTTTTAACCAGCAAACGATCGCTTTTAGGATCGATTTCATGGGATTTGACGATCGCTCTTATCGCTCGTTTATTCTTATAACGAGAACGAGTGAAATAGTCGCCGGAACATATAGGGTATATATTCGCATTTATAGCTATGTATGTGCATCGATTCAAAAGGCAATCAGAAATTCGCCGCGGCAATGACTCTCGCTTCCGAGCAATTGTCGTGGAGAGGCAATCGATCGATCGATCGAGAGAGCGAGGGAGGGCGAGAGAGAACGCTCGTCGAACGTTCGTCCGACGGGCTTTAACGCGCGACCGAACGTCCGTTTTTCCACGTTTTTAATCATTCCCGGCGTCATCGATACGATATCTCATCGCGTTCGTTCGAAACACACGCGGATTCAAACGTTTATTCTCCATTCCGGTTAGTCCATAAAACACGTTCGTCGCCGCGACATTGTGTTACGTCGGTAAAGTATCGTCGTTTCGTTTCAATCTCCTTTGACGGTTTGGTATATCGAACGATCGTTCGACCTTCTCCAAGGAGTTTCTTTTCTTATTTCCCACGAAATCGAAATATCCATAGAAAGATCGAGAAAAAGATAAGCTCGTTGACGGAAAATTTCGAAAGGAGGGTAGAAAAATACGGGGAAAGGAACGTGGAAAATACGTTTACGAACGTGCGTGCGTGCGTGCTTGCTTGCTTGCTTGCTTGCATGCATGCATGTGTTCGTTCGTTCGTTCGTCGAGTCACAGCTTACCGAGTAGCATGCATATGCAACGTCCAACGTAGCTATAGACTACAGGGCAGGCTACAACGTTGCTCGAATTTGCATGTTATTTCGAAATCCAGGAATAGGGAATGCAGGTAGCAGCGATTTTCATTGGATCCACGAGGACGACGGTGATTGCGAGGAGGAGAAGCCAGGACCGCGAGCAAGCCGCGTTCTATGCCGCGTCCGAGAGTACATCGATGGCGTTCGTTAAGTGGCGCGAATACGACGGATTCCACTGTACGACGATCCAAAGTCGTTCGATTCTCCTACGTCGAGACACTCCTTTCCCACCCCTTCTCATATTTGTCCTCTTCATTTTCACGATCCTCGAATTCTCTAGAAATATCGGCGATTTTATAAACGCTCCAATAATTCATTTATTCTTACTTCTTATCCTTATTATTTCATATCTAAGATATTTCCTAGATCGATCGATTTCCACCTAGAAAATTTAACTCCTAAAAGTGGTGCTTTCGACGCGAGCGATTTAATATAATAATTTTTTTTTGATTATACGATCCTCCACGGCGTGCCGTCGGTAAAGTGTACTTCGTAAATTCGTATCCTTATTTCACCGTTGTCGTGCGAAGAAGCAAAATGATGAAAAATAAAATGAAAGACCAGGACGCCTTTCGAGCTTTATCACCGTTATGATCACTTTCGCGGTACTTATCGTTTCGTAACGACGCTTCGTTCTCGGCCAGGTCGAGCGCCGTTAACGTCGACCGATCCAACATGATTTATAACGCGGAGAATAGAAAACGCGTAAAAAGCAATTGTTTAAGACGGTTTACGGGCACTGATGTAAAGGTTATCCGTCTCTCTCTCTCTCTCTCTCTCTCTCTCTCTCTCTCTCTCTCCCTCTCTATCTCTATCTCTCGCTCACTCTTGCACGAGCTTTGTAGTTGAATTCATGTTTGCCGGCCTAGCTGGACGGACGACGATGAAAAGATTTTCCGTGTCCCGTAATGCATTGCCGGCTAGCACGAACGAAGACCATAACGGTACAGCGATAACGACTCATTAATGCGCGAGATATTTGCACGCGCCGGCCGTCTCCGAGATAGAGTTCACCACTCGGGATTGATTATCTCGTGTGGTGCTACGGTCAGCCGCGGGCGTATACGATGTTTATAACTACTACGTGACCGTCGTGCATACAATACGTAGGTGTGGGTGTAACGCGAGGACAGAAGATGAGGAAAACGTGCAAGAGGGGGAGAGAGAGAGAGATGATGAAGAAGGTGGAAGTAATTAGGGACATCGGAGAACGAAGAATTATCGTCGGTAAATATTTATATCTTGTCGGCTTCGAATCGCTTCTTCCTCCCTCTCTCTCTCTCTCTCTCTCTCTCTCTCTCTCTCTCTCTCTCTCTCTCTCTCTTTCTCTCTTCGACGAAGATCGAAGTGAAATAGAAAGAGAGAAGGAAAGAGAAGCAAACTCTACGATTTACTTTGCACGAAGCGGACTGAGGGAAATCGTGGCGCATAAAATAGCTGGCGACGAGACGCTCGAGTAATTATTTCGATTCGTTTGCACGCCGATAACTCGAGAGTGCTCGTGCAAATATTTAAAAGAGAGAGTTTCACGAGGGTTGCTGAGCTACGTCGAAAGAAATTATCTTCGTACGATCGATCGAGTTTCGTTCTCTTGTCTTTCATCGGGAAAACGATCGAATAAAATGAAAAATCGATGTTTTACGTTTCCTTACAGATAATCTAGATATTTCCTAACGCGTTTAAAATTATTATTATAAAAAAAAAAAAGGAAAAAAAATTAAAGAGGAGAAAAGATGGTTGTATTTGAGATTCCCAGTGAGAATAAAAATATTAAAAAAAGTTCAGTCGGCACTCTAAAAACGTCCGAAGAGCGCGAATAACTCGCGCGTAGCCTCGAAGTGTTGAGACATGATTTTAATTAACCGACCTCTTGCGTTTTTGTCATCCCTGGCAACATTATAACTCGCACATACGAGATCACAGCTGTACGCGCATGTCTCTCTCTCTCTCTCTCTCACACATTTCCTTTTATTCTCTTTATTTTCTCGTGCGAACGAGAAAGAAATTACGTGCAAGCATACTCGAAAGGAGGTGACTCGCCGAGAAAAATTTAACCAACGCAAAGCATTTTCACCTTTACTCGGTGGAATTTCATTTTTCTACCGAGTAATCGTAAGAAGTATACTTACCTTCTATATTCCGTTAAAGTTACATGTGAATTTTTCAAGTTACATACTTACTCATGTACGTGCAACTACGAATATTTGAAACTATATATAACTTCTATAGATATATTTCTAATCTAGATATATATATATATGACTCTAATTTCTCGAAACTGAATCCATTGGTTGGAGCAATTTGTATTTTAACCGATGAATTCTATAATTAAGCATTGTGCGGATTCGGCGCCATCAACAAGGCCGGGTATATAGATAGATACTATCGAACGATAGCGAATCGCGCCTATTTTCGAAAGGACTCGACTCGTTGCCAAGTGGCAGCACGATTACGAGCCAATTGCGAACCGTAGTTAAGGTTAAGAGTGCACCGGAGCGGTTTTGGTACTCGAGGGGCGATAATTCGCGAGTGGCTCGTTACAGAGTAAAACGTCATCGTTCATCGTTTAACCGGAACACTTATGTACGTACGTACGTACGCTGTGCTCCAGAATCGAGTACAGTCCGTGATGGAACGTTAGGACGTTATGTGCTGCTAGAATCGATCGAACCTATTCGAAAGCTTTTTACGAAGGAGGAGCCGTTTCCTTCTTCGTCGAGAAAGAGAAGTGGGTTGGTAATAGTCGAGGCTGTGCCATCGTACGAAGGCCCTGGCATAGGGTCCTTTACAATGGAAACACCTGCCCGATCCCGTTTAAGCGCGAGGGAACGGGATAAAGGACGACAACACGGGCCACGTACGACGTAGGCCATTGTCACGGCGTGTACTATACCTACTACTACTCGAGAGCCTTGAGGGAGCGGAATTATTTTCACGAGTTCTAGCCAGGGAGCCTTCTCTCTCTCTCTCTCTCTCTCTCTCTCTTTGTCTTTCTTTTTATACATATAGGTGCTTTTCGTACGGTCGGAGCAGGTGCTCGATCAGCTCGCACGGCTTCAATTCTCTTTTACGAGTCCCTTTACCCTCTTTTTCTCTTTGCCTTTCGTTAAACAAAAACGTCTCCATTCACGGCTCCGAAGCTTAATCCCCGAACGCGTTCCTTTTTTTCCCCTTTTTTTCCTTTTTTTTTTTATCGTCTACCACCTAGAAGAGTCGACGATGATCGTTTGTTTGCTCGAAACCCAGTTCACCGGTCGACGAGGAATTAACGCGACCTGGTACGCGACGCGATCTTTCCTTTCGATGTTTCATACTCTTCTAGTTCTCTCTCTTTCTCTCTCTGTTCAAGAAAAGGTTGAAAGCGTCACGCTCGAGGACACTTTTGCGGCCGAGTATACGAACGAATATTGCGGACGAACGATCCGAGCAAATAGCTGTCGCTGCCAATTGCTCGTGGTCGATGGAACGGCAACGATCCACCTTACTTCGTTCCAACTTTTCTCTCTATCTCTGTCTGTCTCCTATACCCAGCGACCCTTCCCAATCGTCTTCCTTCCACACGTTCTCTCTCACCACTACCCCTTACGAGGGGAAAAACAGCGGCTAAACGGGCCGGAGCTCGAAGTAAGACGGTCGGGATAATAAATCGTTCGACGAGCTTGTGCCAGGCTCTACCTTGAGAAAGAAAGAAAGAAAGAAAGAAAGAAAAGAGATCGAAAAGGAGAGAATCCAGAGTACCTGTATCCTGTTTGTTACCGAGGTAAAGAGAGCACGGCGACATGGTGGCTCGTAGAGAGCTAGTAGAAAAGGAAGGAGAAAAAAAAAAAAAGGAAAAGAAAAGAAAGAAGAAATCGAGATGGAACTCGGTTTAGGCTGCTTTCACACCGGACCTCCAATTTATGACGACATAGAGCCATTAACCTCGTGGCATCTCGCCCAGAAATTGACTTTGCTTCCTCGCCCTCTTGAATTCACGTAGACTCTTGTTCTAAAGTTCAGGGTGAGGAAGGAGAAAAAGAGATAAGATGGAAATGGTTTTCTTGGGTGTTTTCCAAATCCACCGAGGCATGTGATCGTAAAACAGGCCAGGATTAGCGTAATACGTTTCTTGGATCTTTCATGTTCCATAATACATTACGATTTCAAGATTTCCCAATGTTCCTTCGAACGTAGAAATAATTTCATCCACTACATACATTAGATTAATTCTTTGCTCTGTTGTATTAGTAATTTCACAACGTGTTGAAAGTTATGTCTTATATATTGGAAAGCATCGCGATGAAGGGGACGTTTGTCAGGCAATAAAATTCGCTACATAGTTCCTTATATCCCTCGATTACCCCCGAAGGAAAGTACTAGATGAACCAGGGTACTCGATGTATCTCTGTTTCAGGAGCTCTTCCGTACAACGTGACTTGAGAACAAAACAAGCACGACTACGATGTTCTCCGCAGTAGAACGATGGTAAGTACTTACTTACGTAGCAGTGATCTTTATCCGTTATACCAATAGTCTTTGCGAATTTACCCTCCAACATTTCTTATCTCGTTAGCTTAAATCCAGATGATTTTTAAGATACTCACGCGTTCATAGACTTAATCAAAGTCGTATCATTGTCTTTGATACGAACTCTTATCGATGATTCGTATTTAGTTTTATCTTTATTTAAGTTTATCCTGTTTTCTTGATAGTTTCCACGATTATTCGCTTTCAACGGAAGGCGTAGGCTCGAACGAAGAAGAAAGAAGAACGAGAGACGAAAAAGGAAAAGAAAAGACGAACTCCCGTTCGTTCCGTTACTCGAGCACGTACAACGAGCCAACGAGTTGGATTCTAAATAGGGTTGGATGTGGAACGTGTTAACGCGTCATAGGAAAGCAACGCCTACGAGCTCAGCGTATTTTCCAGTTGTCCGTAAGCGGAGAAACGAGGTGTCAAGAGCCGCTCGGTGGTTGTTGACCGACTCGATTGGCGACGCGATCGTTTCTAATCCCAGTAGTGAACAAGCTGGCCTTTCGTATTATAAATTAAATTCGTATCGATACGAGCGAGTATTTCTGTTTTGCCTGCCGACTTGGTAATTAGAGAAAAAAAAAAAAAAAAAAAAAAAAAGAAAACCAAGGGAAAGATATAGACGTAAACTCAACAAATTCTTTCACGCATTTATCGCGTATTATTATCTACGTTCGTTTATAAATTGTTTTCTCCTTCTCCTTCTATACCTTCGCGTGCCGTCTGACCTACACATTAGGTGTAAACATACAGAGCTCTATGAACGAATCGACACGTACTCATTCTTTTCTGTCTCGCCAAGCGTGCTCCGTCCGATACGATAAGAGCAACCAGTTCGGATCTTTGCGCGAGAAATAAAATAAGGAAAAGGAATAAAGTTAAAAAGGGATAATAACATAGATATGCAGCTGTTCTTTTCGAAAGAGAGCTAACGCAGGCCACGTTATCTCTAGACGCGAAACGAATTAGAATATTCGTCATTACATCTGCCGGAAATGACGAAGGATTTGTTCGAGGGTCTACTCGAAAAGTAAATAAGAAAAAAGGATGTTACGTGGGTGTACGAACGACGAGACATTTAATCGAAAGAACATTCGAAGAAGTCAAAGAGAATAATATTTTTTCCTTTTCGTATCCCATCGTTCTGTTCTATCGAAAATCTTAGCAAACTGTCCAAACAACCTAAGTATCTATTTCGAGACGAAAAAAAAAACATCGTATTGCGGGTTTTGGGAAAAGCAAAAAACGGGGCGCCGACGTAGGACGCTTACGGTACTGTGCCAACGAAGAAAAGGTCTGGTCTGGTGGATCGGAAACCGATTGAAAACGGACAAAAGATGTGGTATGCGAAATCTTAGCGAGAGTGAGAGAGAAAGAGAGAGTTTTCGAGTCGACGGAGCTCGCAATTTCGCAGGCGAATTACGGGGCTTTGCTTCGTTGTTGCTTGCGGTTTGGGTTTCCTCGTGAAATAAAGAGGACCGGCATCGCTCTCGTTTTCTCCGCCCTTACCATCTTTCCTTTACGACGAAAGCCGCACACGCTATTTTCCTTTATTCCCCGCGACAAAGGGTCGGCGGGGACGCTACCGACAGAAGGAAAAGAAAGGAAGGAAGAAAGGAGGAGCAGAAGGAGGAGGTTAGGTATATATCGATTCGAGTTCGAGACCGAACTCGACCATCGAGAGAGATCTACCCCATCGAGAAAAACTCTCGCTTCTTTTGTCAGCTCGCTATTATCGCGATCGGTGGAAAAATTTCATTGGCTTTGCTTTTTCGATTAAGATATTTTACCGCAGCTACGATTACTTCGATAACCGTTCGCTAATTGCTCTTAATTGGCCGTTCGATAATTGCTTCGTCGTACGTCTATTACTAACGACGAATTATGCGCTTAGTCGAGCGTGCCCGACACGAGAAAGGATATCTCGCGGGGTCCATGCGACTAATTCGAAACGAACGAAATTCTTTCTTCGAGAGGAAAGATAGAAAGAAAAAGGAAAAAAAAATAGAGGGAGAGAGAGGGAGAAAAAGAAAGGTATTCCGGTTATAATCGGAACGAGAACTGGAGGAATTAAAGATAAAAGATACCACTGTCAGCGATAAAGAAGTAGCCGCATAATCCCAACTGGCCCGAAGGTATAATGTACTTACAATTAGGTATCTCTCTCTCTCTCTCTCTCTCTCTCTTTTATTTACCCCGCTCTCTTTTTCTCTTTCACCCTCGAAACTCACCCTTCGGCTCTTCAGCCATCGCCTCGTCCCCCGAACAAATTTCTTTTTCCCCATCTCGTCTCGACTCCACCGAGATGGAGAGAAAGAGAAAGAGATAGAGAAATATATATATATATATACCCTCTGTCTTTTATGCCTTAATCAGCAGCAGCAGCAGCAGCAGCAGCAGCAGCAGCAGCAGTAGCAGAGTCAGGGGTGGAAGGGTCCTTTCAGGAGCAACGGGCTGACCCACGAGGAACTACCGTCGTTCTCTCTTATATACATACTGCAAGAGGAAAAGAGAAGAGAAGAGAAAAGTAGAGAAAAAAAAGAAGGAGAAAAAACGAAAGAAAAAAAGGTAAGATCTACCCTCCGAGAACTTTGCCACGTCTCGTTAGAAGGGACTCGAAGGGCGAAGGTAGGAGAAAAGTCGAGGAAAAGAAAAGCTTTCTTCTCCCCCCATTCCCCGGCCTTTCTCTACGTCTTCCTCCTCCTCTTTTGAGCTTGGTCCTTTTCGCGATAGCTCCGAGGTTGAAATGCTAAAGTGGAGAGGGTGCGTGCGTCTGGGAAATCTGTTATTTTGCAACCCCTCGTAGCCAACACCTTCGGTGCTTCCACCTATACAGGGTGAAACCATTTAATGAGATTAATCGAAAATTATTTGCTTTTAAAATTAACCTCGTCGAATGAATCCAAACGTTCTCCTTTTCCTTCATTTATTTTTTTGTTTTTTTTTTTTTTTTTCTTATTTTAATCTCTTAAGACTCACGAATACACGGGATACGCGAAAGAAGCCGATCGTCGTACATCTCTTTTTACAAGTCATATGGAAATATTATCGATGAAATAAAAATGATAAATACCTATATTTTTAAAGATCGCTCTCTTTGCACAGTCGACTACATTCGTTTAATTGGAAGGGACGGATATATTTGAGACGATCGTGTTAAATGGAACACCCTGTATGTATACGAGGGATAGAAGGAGTGTCATCCGGATCCACAGGGGAGAGAATTCGAACAAGGAGAGGGACGGGACTACACTGGAGAAACCTCTTTCGCTTTAGGAACTCATTGAGAAGTCTGTCGCCGTCGCTGCCACCCCGAAACGTCGTTCTAACCCCTGTTTAATCGGGTCACCCTTTCCATCCCCTCTTATTCTTCACCTCGAGTCGTGTATACATAAATGTACGCGAGAGTATCCATACGGTTCTATTGTGCATAATGGATCGATGCCTTCTGAAAAGTAATACGAATGGATCGACTTTGTGCGATTCTTTTTTTTTCTTTTTTCTTTTTTTTTTGACATCTGGTTAAGCCGATGATTTCTAATTCAGCGTGACGTTCAATTAGATAAACGAATAAATGATAGAGGGGTGCAGTTATCCAAATAAATAGAACGTTATACGAATGTTAGACGATTTTTTTCCTCTCCCCGATTTACTTGTGACTCGAATAGAAATTAAAAACAAGAAAATCAATCTTTCTTGAACGCAAATAACATCCGACGAAATTATTATCGAAATTTTTAACGTGGAATACGTTCTCACGAACGGCAATAGAAAAGGGAGCCTTGATCGAGACGCGTCCGAGCTCACAGATACCGACATTAGTCCTTCGTTTCCTCTCTCTCTCTCTCTCTCTCTTCTTCATTCCCTCTATCCATCTCGGCCTCTCTCGCGAATCGACGATAGATTACGGTCGCGTGATTGCCCGAGCTCAGGGCGGTGCCCATATAATTACCCCCTTTTCCATGGTCCATCGGCCGGGCCTTTTACATCGTGCCCATCCCTCCTCGATTCGCAGCGAGGTTCCAATAAAGAAAACAATGGGGCTTTCCTTGGTGAGGAAGGGACGCGGGAGTGATTCAGGGTGCACCAAAAGAGAGAGAGAGAGAGAGAGAGAGAGAGAGAGAGAGAGAGAGAGAGAGAGTGGTATACGTTCTTTTTAGTGCCGATTCACGTTGTCCATAATACGACGGGCGTACGGGTCACGCTCGGTCTGGCTCCTCTCTCTTTCTCCAACTCTCATTCCTCTCTCTTCATGCTTCGTGGCATAATAAATCCTTTCGCCGAACCGCTCGACCGGAAACCATACGATTTTGTACGCTCCAAACGTAGTACTTGTTGGTACGCGCACGACGATGACGATGGACTACGTATCGTATTAATTTTCTATCGAGAAAGAAGAAACGATCTCGAAGAATCGACCGTGAAAATATGTTAAGTAAAGATTACGTTAAATGATTTATTTCAGATTCTACTTCAAATCCTTACATTAGAAGAGTTTTTCTTATATTTTTGTTTCAAATACAGAAGAGAGCTCGGGTCCAATTCCGAGCAAATGGTTTTAAAAGTACTTTGTCACGATTCAAAGTTCAAAGCGAGAATACAAGTAGAAAATCTCTTCTACTCCATCTCTCTTTCTCTTTTTCTCCCTCCCTCTCTCTCTCTTTCTCTTTGAAAATCTTTGTACGCGTGCAAGGTGAACGCAATGTCGACGGTTCCGCGCACAGAATACCGGAAACTTTGACGATTTCGCAGAGCCGATGGAGTCGTCCACGGATTACGTGACGTCGTTCTCCTCCGAAGCAGAGAATCCACCTATCTCTCTTTCTCTCTCTCTCTCTCTCTCTCTCTCTCTCTCTCTCTCTCTCTCTCTCTTTCTCTCACTCCCCTGTCTCTTCCCAGCGAGTTCTTCTCGAGAACTCGTTTAAGAGCTCGCTCGGTATTATTACACATTGAACCAAGAACGTTACCCGGTAGTTTCGCGAGATACTCTGCTCGACGACGAGGACGACGACGAGGACAACGACGAGGACGACGGCTCGCGAGAAACGGAGATATTCAAAAGTCGCTGTTCCTTCGCCCTATGAAGTTCCTGCAATAAGTTCTACCGTCTGCGGCGAATATATGCGAGTTTATTCGCTCGCCTTTCAACCCTCCGACCTCTTTCTCCTTCTCTCTTCTTCTTCTCTCCCTCCTCGAATACTCTTTACTCGAAGAGAAGAGCATTTTCCAGGCACGAACCATGCCGGAGATTTCGAGGCCATATACCGTTTGTGCCAAAGGATTCGCGTTATCCCGAAACGCGTTTCGCGTCGTAAAACATTTTTCTTATCCCTTTTTTTCTTTCCTTCCTTTTTTGTTGTGTCTCTCTTTTCTCCCTTCCCACCTTCTAGCCGCTTAACATGCTCGTTCGACTTCTCGTACCTTCCTTTCTACGATCCCGCGTCGATCGTTTCTTTGGGCGAGGCACCAAAGGGTAAACTCGATTCTTTCACGGGCGAGCGAAGAATAGCGGTCGTCTCGTGTTTCGAAGCCACATTGACAATGAGAAAGAAAGAAAGAAAGAAGGAAGGAAAGAAAGAAAGAAAGAAAGAAAGAAAGAAAGAGAGAGAGAAAGGGACAGGAGATGGAGAAGGATGCGCGTTTGATCGTAAAAACCGCTTCACGCCACTTTTGATTTCCCTTTTGTCGCGTCTAACCGTAGGAGGCATCATCTCGAAAGATTCGTGCGAACGGAAGGAACGCGGCATGGTGGTGAACGCTTTCGCGCTGTCTACCGACACGTTCGAAATTCTGCGGGAACTACGGCGACGTTGGTACGACGACGAAAAAATGACTCGAAGGAAAAAGAAAAGGCGAAGAAACGCTCCGAGGACCGGTTTTTTTCTCGGTAAAAAATATTTTTTTTATATACGTCGTCGCCATTCGACACCGGACCGTTCTTTCTTTCTTTTCTTTTTCTTCTTTCGTCTTTCATTCCTTCTTTTTTTTTCTTCTTCCTCTTTTTACAATTTTTATTTTTTAATTCACACTCGATGCACGCTACGAGGCATTCACGATTCGAAGAATAAAATTGATACGATTGTTTTTTTAGTCCCTTTATGGGAGTGAGAAAGAAAGTAGAGGTAAAAATAACACCAGCGGCGAACAATATTCGCGCGGTGACCTGTTTTTTAAACAAACGGGTTTTTTTTCTCTTTTCTTCTTTTTCTTTCCTGCTTTTTTTTCTTTTCTATTTTTTTTTTTTTTTTTTTTTTTTTTTTTTTTTTTTTTTTTTTTTTATCGAGATCGTCGAAAAAAGAGGCGAATAAATACGGTAAATTATATCGGCACATGCGGTCGATAAAATATAGGTATCTCTTTCGCTCTTTAATAAATAATAAAAAGCATAGGGTGAGAGATATTGGTCTCGATTAAGCGAGCGCGAAATCTGCGAAAGGATACCAAAAGAATCTTTAATCACGTGCTGGAATCGATCGTGGCGTAATTACGTCTATTAGAGGGTAGACGAGAATCAAGAGGAGGAGGAGAAGATGAAGAAGGATGAGGAGTGGACGAGGAAGAAAAAGCGAACAAGTAAGCGCATACTCTCCCGTCCGGTTAACGAAGGGATATTAGATAATAAAAATGGCACCGAGCGCAAGAGAATTTCTGACGTGGCGCATCTCGCGAAAAATCGTCCGGTAAACGAAGTTACGTCAACGTCGTGGATATGACGACGATGTTGGTTGGTCTTGGTATAAATGGTGACTCGGTCGATCGGCAACCGATCGATGGTTTAGTTTTACAAATGCGAGTTCGAGCGTAGTAGCGCGCGGAGAATCGTTCGAACGACGTTGTACCTCTTTCTCCCTCGAAGCCTCGAGTAACAACAACGTCCACGGCAACGACAACGACAGCGGCAGCGACAGCTCCCTCTTCTCGCAACCTTCTTATTCTCGCCATCCTCCTCTCCTTGTTCTCATCGTCGACGAGCAAAACCCGGGCGAGTGATTAAAACGCCAGTGGATAGCGGCGGTCCAAGCGCGTCTCGAGGGTTAATTAAAACCTCTCTAATTATTTATAAACAGTCGTTTCTTTTCCCCGCGCGATAATAAACGCGTAACGTCACCGAGAAGAGAGAGGGAGAAGGAGAGAGAGAGAGAGAGAGAGAACTCGCGATTGGTCCAGAGATTCCCTTGGAGTCGTCCGATTGGTCCAAGCATATAACCTTCTCTCCTTCTCTTTCTTTCCCTCTCAGGAGACTCCGCGCGGACTCGGTTCTTCCATCTTTCTCTCTCTCTCTCTCTCTCTCTCATTCGGAGCTTGTCCTCTTTCTCCTCGTAAAGGCCGACACCGGCTCCTCCGTATTACTAGTCCTCTCTCTCTCTCTCACCCTGTCTCTCTTGAGTTCTCTCGCTCGACGTCCGCCCTCTCTTTCCCTTTTCTCGCGCTCGAGCTCGGTCTACCAGCGCGTAATCTGTAAATCCTCGAGCGTGGAGAGAGAGAACGTAGAAGTCCGGTAAGTTGCTCGAACGGAATCCTCCAGCTTCCCTCTCGCTCTCGCTCGTTCAACCTTCTTCTTCTTTCACCAATGTCGGGGCCTCTTTCTCTCGTCCGCGCGCACTTTTCACTCCGGGCTCCTCCGGTGCCCACTCGAGAAAGATGAAGAAGGAAGCAAGGGGGATTTCTTTCAGCGCCGATAAAAGCCTCGCCTCGCTGCCCAATATTGATTCGCGCTCTAATCTGCGGAGAGGCCCTTCGTTCCTTCTTTACTCTTCGCCCTCTCTCTCTCTCTCTCTCTCTCTCTCTGTTCTTTTCCTCTTTAGACTTCATCCCACAACGTCTCCTTGTCGTCGATCTCGTCGTCGTCCTCCTCCTCCATCACCTCCGGCTTCGTCTCGTCGTCGTTTCCGTCGTTCTCCTCGGCTCGTCGTCGAGAAAATAAACCGCTGATATCCCCGGTGGTGGGTATAAGTAATAACTTTGGTCAGAAGCGTAAGAAAGACGATATCGGAAATGCGGCATCTGCCGCGAGATATACACCTACGTAATTCGGTAGTTACGACCAAAAAGAGGAGAATATATATTGCTGACCATTTTTATCTTGGATGATTTTTATAAAATTCAACTCGACGTAGTTTACAAGCCATTCATCTCTATGTCATACGAATTTCTTTCATTGACGTTTCTTTGAGAAAAATGCATTATCCGATCTATAAGAAGGAATTACATTGGTAGCAGTGAAGTTTGCGTTATAAAACGTCGGGACGAGCATGTCGCAGGACGGTTCTACGCGGTCAACGGAAACAAATTGCACGGTCCAATTGAATAATCCAGAAGGGTCGTGTTTCTTCGTGGCAGACTCGTTGCTCGTATAACTCAGGCGGTAATACAAATTTAAGGAAACACCCGGCGCGAGACTCGCCGTCAAAGGAAAAGGAAAAACGACGGAGGTTGAGGTTGCGATGGGAGGGAAGGAATGGACGGAAAGAAGTAGGAGTAAGGAATGGAGGAAGGAAGGAAGGAAGGAAGGAAGGAAGGAAGGAATAAGGAAAGGAGAATAGGAAAGGATCGCGCAACGGTGACGGTGGCGACGGCCGCAATGAAAAATAATGGCCGTGGTACCGCCCTCCTCGTTTCTCATTCTCCCTCTTTTCTACGTTCTACCTTTCGCGAGTAAGAAGGAAAAGCCGGAAAAGAGAGCAGAGAACGCTCGCGCCCTTTAATCTTCGCCTTAAGCCACGAGTCGTTTCGCGCGTTTAGCGCCAAATGAAAAATTCATTTCCACGGAGGTGACAGGAGAAATTCTCCTCCTCGCCCTCCCACTTTTTCCGACTGCTTCTTAATGTCCCAACCACCATGTCATGGAATTCATTACGGGAGTGTCGTCCGTTATGCCGTTCTCGTTCCGCTGCCGATTTACCGCTCCTGCGACCGGCAACCGTGCGAAATCGAATATTTTCCTCGCGATTTTACGTATCCCGCAAGAAGTAATACGCGTTAAATGCACTCGAATGGGAATGCGTGGAAAGAGGACGTTCCTCGTGTCGCGATCGAATACGCATACGCGAAATACCTACTACGTATCCTACCTATATTACCCTACCTTCTACGAATCGAATTCTACGGCACGAGAGAAGGCGCGGAGAAACTAATGCATCCTTGAAAGCAGAAGCAACGCGTTACGATCGCGCGAGCGGTAAGAGGAATTCGAAGAAAAATACGCTTTATCTCGACGTTCTCGTATAAACGAGTCGACTCGGTTAAAAGAAATATTGTTCGATAAAAAGAGAATTTCGATGAGGGACGATGTCAAAGAAGTAGAATTTTAACGCGAACGTTTGCGAAGTGGATCGATCGAGATGATAAATCCCGGTAAAACGGTCGAAGGATTAACCTCCTTCTTTTGCTTCTCCTCCTCCTCCTTTTCCCTCTCGCAAGCGACGACGGTGGCAGCGCGTTTAAGGATGGCAATTGAATTAACTGCTCGTTCTTACGAGATACCACGACTGGATAGTCTTTTCTCTTTGTCACAATTAAGCGATATTTACATAGCGTGAGATCCCACAAACGACGGGAGTGCCGGCAGCACCAGCAGCAGCAGCAGCACCACCACCACCACCACCACCATCACCACCACCAGCAGCGGCAGCAACAGCAGCCACGACCACTTATACTTTTTCCACGAGACTTTCTCGTTTTACGTAAGCTTCTAGCACGCTAAATTATCTCCAACGCGCATTACACTTACCGGCGTTGGTGCGACGATTTATCAGCTGCGATTGGATTACTATATTTTCTCTCTGAGGTAACACGCACACTCGCGTACGCGAGTACGCACGGAACGTGCGATTTGCATGCGAAGCGGCGATCAACCGTCTATCGTATAATGCATACACATACCTGTGTACATACGTAGGTATCTAAGTATAACGCTGCCATTAATACGAGAGCCTGTAAATCGATTTGCCGTCTCGAAGCATTTTTATCCCGAACATTTTTTCCGAGTGTATAAAAAGGAAAGAGAAGGAGTATCGCGAAAAAATAGTAGTGGTAGTGGTAGTGGTAGCAAACGCGTCGATTCTTTACCTTTTCAAGAACCACCGTGGATAGGTCGTTAATTCGATCGGAACGGTGCTTCGTTTATCGGAGCATCTTCTTAATAACTGTCTTTCCTTTTACGTAATTATAACCGTCTGAAGGAGAAAGACAGATTCGGGCGTCATCCTCATGATCGGGAGGAGCGTACCTTTTATCCTTAATCTCTCTCTCTCTCTCTCTCTCTCTTTCTCTTCCTTTATACGACCCGGAAGGAGAATCGATTCGTAAAGGGGCGGCATTTTTGAAAATCATAAGCGAGACGTTTGAGATCGAGCGGGCGAGTATAACGGTGTGCATTACGATACACGTACGAGCATTCCGTCGCTCGTGTGTGGCACGCGAAAGAAACTTTAACGAGCGTGTAAGAAAGGCGAAATAATTAGTATCGCCCACGGTTGCTCCCCCTTTTGGTTTCGCCATCCTTCTCTCCTCTCTCTCTCTATCACAACTCTCCTTTCTCGATCGTGTTGTCTTATGCAGATGCAGGCGAAGCGCATTAGTGGCAGGTACGTACAAACTTGCCCACGCCACGCAGCTACCTTCGCGCGTGCATATGGCTTTAATGGATGTAGTACATAACCACGGACGAGAGGGTGTATCGATGCCACAGCATTCGCCTATCTATATACGTCCTCGCCGCTTAATCTCTAATAATTCCACGAGCAAAGCGAGTGAGCGAAAGAGAGAGAGAATGAGAGAGAGAGAGAGAGAGAGAGGAGAGGGACGTTATGCAAAACGATTTCTTACCGATCCGCCTCTACTCCGAACAAGCCAAGCAACTTCCAATTCTTTTATGATCATCTTATCCTCGTCTTTTATTTTTTTGTGTCATGCATCGACGCCTCCTCCTTCGTCTCTCATCCTTACGCGATACTTGGAAAAAGAGAGAGAGAGAGAGAGAGAGAGAGAGAGAAAGAGGAGCTTCTTGGCATAGCACAAAATTCGAACGTTTATCTTGTCTCGTTTCTTATTTCAATCCTATTAATTCCGTTGGGCACGGCGGCGTCGTTAATGAATTCGCTGGAGTGATGTAAAACGATTGAAGTCGGTAAGTTATGTAAAGTGATAAATTTACAAGACGGCTACGGTGACATGATTATTACACCCTACGTACGCATATCGTAAGGAAAGAGAATTGTTATCGTTCTTACGATCGGTAATAAGAAAAAGAAAAAAAGAAAGATTCATTGAACGTATGTCAGTTCGGAGAGAGGGCCGGAGCAAAGGATAATCGAGGATCCCCTTAAATGGATCTGAGCGAGTATCGACGATAATGTATATGGAGTAACTAATTATTAGTAGTCGACTTGGCCGTTTAATTGCTCCGAACCTCTCGGTGACCTTTGAATTTAATTGTATCTACATATCTAGATACACACACACACACACACACACACACACACACACATATGCAGATATGTAGGTATACCTAACTATATGGAGCTCGCCGACAAGAAATCGTTTAACGAAGTCAGCTACACACCTGTAGGAGATCCGTCGATGACGAATATTAAAAAGCATCTCGATGGCTCTAAAACGATATCGACGAAGGAACATAACTTTAACGAAAGCAATTACGTCGCGATAAAAAGAAGACGATACTTGTTCGAAAAGCTGATTATCATGGAGGTCACTCTCTTGAAAATATCTTAATTTGAGAAGAAAATAAGGCAAAGGAAAATTATATGGACGTATCAATCGATGCGAAAATAATGTTATAAGAGGAAAGAAAATAAAAATGAATCGCAAATGATATCTACTTATAGAAAGGTGAAAGGAAGAGCGGAAACTCAAAAAAGATTATTCGACACGGTGAGCTGCCTCGAAATTTTTCCGCTTCGACGTGCCAAGCATCGAACGACTATCGTCTCTCTCTCTCTCTCTCTCTTTTTGTTTTTTCCTTTTTCTTTCTTCCTTGCTTTCGTCTTTTCCTACAACAAAACCATCGCTAAACACGAGGGCGTGTGCAGTACGGTCGTGTATCGAATTTCGATTCCGTTGGTCGATTGCGTATACGCTCGACCACTCCAACTCTACCGGGGTTCAAATTTCTCGAGGACCTCTCGTTATTTACTGTCATCCGACTCGGTTACGCCTTCTTCGACCGGCCTCGCTCGCTCTCTCTGTGATCCCCTCCCCCTCTCCCTCCCGGCCTCTCTCACTCACACACACTCGTTCCTCTTCCTTCCTCCCTTTCTTGGTTCTCGTCCTTGAGCAAAATCGGCAGAACTAAGGCGAAGGAGGAAAGGAAGGAACCGAAGGTCCCTCGAAAATTCTGTCGAAAGCTTTTCCCTCAACATTCGGCCCGATGTTAAATTAAATCAGATTGGATTCGAAGAAAGCAATTGGACGGGTAAGGTCTCGAGAATCCTCCAAAGCAAACGGAGGAATGCAAAGAGCCATCCTCCGTTCTTCCTTTATATTATTGCTCTCTTCTATCCTCGCATTTGTGTCGGTGACACGATTGTACTATACGTTTGATGCGAAGATACGCAACCAAGGACCTTGCTCGTCTTAACGTCGAGCAAAAGATGCGGGTCTATCGAATTCAAAGGAGTACGCTATCGGTAATAGTATAAGCAACGATGTTCCTTTTAATTTAATTTTTTCCTCGATGAGAAATATTTCATAGAATATAGAAAATATTTCTTTGTCCGTCGTTGATTTAATCGTTTCGAAGATTTCTTTTCCGAGGCACACATATAACGCTATGTGTACGAGTTAGTGGATGTAGGAGGACTCGTTCGTTCTTCTCCCCGTCTCTCGAAAGTCGATCGTAGATAAACGACGCATTGTCTCGGATGTTCGACCGACGACTACCAGGAGAGAATCGTCGTCGTGGCTGTCGTTGCCGCCTTGCTGCCGTTGCTGCCGTTCTGCTCTTGAGGTATATGCAGATACGCTCTCACGTCGATGTATACCGAGGCCATTATGCTCGCTCCAAAGGCCCTCCACTCGCTTGAATTTACGAACGTTTCTCTCTTTCCCTCCCCCCCCTCTCTCTCTCTCTCTATATATATATATATATGCTTGCGTGCGCGCCTCTCTCTCTCTCTCTCTCTCTCTCTCTCTCTCTCCGTGTCGCTTTGTACGCACGAGCTTCGTTATTATTCGAAGCGAGAAAGCATTGTCACGAAGAGAAACGTAAAGTTTACGATCGTTATCGAGCATCCTCTCTTGATTTTCCCTTCTACTCCGTCTTCGTCTCGTGTCATTTCAAAAAAGAAAATATCGTTTCCTTCCTTCCTTCGAAATTCGCAAAACAATCTCGAGACTCCGATCGTCTTATAACCTTTGAAAAAGAACAACATTTCTAAAGTGAAAAGTTGATGTTCTAGGAGGAGATAGATAAATCTTTTAGGTAGCTCGTCTTTCGAACGACGATCCTTTAAAGAGGAAACGTCGAGCTTAGGTGTCATCGTCAAAATTTGTTGTCGTCAAAAATTGACTACCGGACGGAACGCAAAGTGCCCTTAACAGCAAAGGGAAGTCGGCGTGTTTTTTTCCGGTCCCTTTTGCTTTGGCTTACGTGTACGCGTTTACAGGGTGGAGCGTGTAAACGGAGGAGGAAAGAAAAAGACGAAGGGCGGATGCCTTCCAGCAGGGCGCGTAAATCTGATTACGGCGAAAGCAGGAGTCGCGTCATAAATTCTCGATGAAAGTCGACGTTAGAGAAAATGTCGGGCTTCGTGTGGCAGCCCTCTTAAAAAAAGCGAGTGCCGAGCGTTTAGGTGTCACAACCCTCATCGAAGCCACTGGCGAGTTCGTAGAATTTATTTATTCGCTTAACGCGCCTTTTATGAACCCTTCGGTGCGGGTGTCGGCTCGCACGTTCCTTCGGTGCGTTCCTTGTGTGCGTGTGTTACGGGCTGGAACGAAGAGGGGAAGAAGGAGACAAAAAGACGGGGGATGAGAGAGGGAAAAACGTAAATTAGTGGACTTACACGCTCGGCAGCCCCCATTAAGCTAACGTAGCGAAGTATTATTAAGTCACCGCCCGTCGCCGATAGTTACGGACGACCTCCTGCGCTCGTGGATAATAATAATAGCGCTGTGTGGGCCCAGGACGACGTCGTCGACGATGACGGCGAGAACAACGACGACGACGACGACGACGACGACGACGTAGGCTGGGATAATAATAACACAATAGCCCGTCACAATGGATAACCGGCTAATAAATGGGGGGTAAAAGCATAGGCACGATGGTCCGATGGAGCGAGCGCCAAGAGATATCGCTCGTGTTTCTCAGAGAAATCTATCGAGATATATCAAGACCGAGGATAGTGCGGAAAATTCAGAAAAGCGCGCATCCGAGAAATCCATGTCTTAACTCGCTCGTGCGAAAAAGTCGTGTAGAGGAAAACGAGGAGAAATCGTTGTCGAGGTTGAAACTTTAGCCGCGACAATATTTCCACGTTGTCGAGCCGAACCAGTTCTCGTGAGAAGCCAATAGAAGGTGGAGGAGAAAGGTGGAGGTATCTTGCGAAAATTCAATCGTCGCGCTTCGTAAAATCGTCTGCACTTTGATATTTGCGCGAACGTTCGCAAATTTTCCAACGACTTCCGCTCGATTTCGAAAGAGAAATATCTCTAAGAATCTCTAGTGAGCCGAATTGAATGATATCTTATATCGAAAAAAAGAAAAAAAAAGAAAAAAAAAAAAAAAGAAAATAAAGAAAGGAATATCGTATATTCGTATATTCGTATATTCGTATATCGCGTTAGGACTAGGTCGTGTATATCGTCGATAACGAACAATTCGACGATATGGTCGAGCGGCTCGACGTCGATGTCACTATTCATAACGTCGAACGCATCGAGACGGAAAGCAGCGGGCTCGATATCGATAGAAATTAGCCGAATTAGTATAATGCGGCTCGATCGCTCATCATTTTCTCCTCCACCGTATTACGCAACGCGCGAACCTGTCGGTGTTTATCTTTACCGATCTGGAAGCACGATCGACATCGTAAACGGTAGCATATAGGCGACATATACATGCAAACGACGACGTCGATCGCCGGATGAATTTTTAATTATGCATGCGCGTCCTCTCTTCTCCGCATAGCCATGCATTATTATTATAGCTCTCTTCCTCTGCCTCTCTGTGGATCTCTTTCGCTCGTTGGTTATATGGGCATTTAATGGTAGAGTGGCGATCGATAAACGATCGTCGTCGTGCTCGTATTCGAGATTTCCGTGTCGCAACACGGGATGTTCGGTTAGTACCACGCTACACCGTCGACAGAGCAAATGAGTAATTATTCGGCACGCATGCCCGATCTCGTTAATCGTAGCATCGGGCAATGCCTTACGGCTTAGCCGCCGTACGGCTTGTGGCTTATGGCTTAACAGCCTGCCTTCTCGTATACCGCCTGACGCCGGGCTTGTCTATCTCTCTCTCTCTCTCTCTCTCTCTCTCTCTCTCTCTCTCTCTCTCTCTCTCTCTCTCTCTCTCGCTCGCTCGCTCGCTCGCTCGTTCGTTCGCTCACTGATTTTCTTACTCGCTCCTCCGTCAGGTATCTCCGCTCCGTCCGTCGTGTCGGGATCGGATCGTGAAAAGCGGATTACGCTCTTCGAGAGCACATTCTTTCGAGACGAGGGCTTCCTCGAGAGTAGAGAGATAAGGCTGCTCTCGACAAAGGGACTTCGTCCGCTTCGATAACTGAGAATACCTATCTCTTTATAAGGCTCTAACGAACCGATTTGTTTCGAAGAAGAGATAATATCCAATCTCGATCGTCTCATCGATTCCCTCGCTAATTGCATTTCTTTGTTGTCTCTTTTAAAGCGTACGTATCTCAGGGTAGATTGAAAAAGAGAACGATACCGATTTCTCATTCGCATCGGACAAATATTTTTTTACTGGAATTTTTATGTATAGATTACCATAGACAGCTGGCATACAATTTCAAATGCCTTTCTTCGAACACATTTATTAATATTTTAAAATAGAAATCAAAGAGCACCGATAGGATATCTGAGAATCCTTGAAAGAGCCACCTGCGTAATCGCTTTTAATCTTTCGATACACCTGTCCTTTGAAGAAATACCTAGAGCGAGCGAGCGTAAGAAAGAGAGAGAGAGAGAGAGAGAGAGAGGGAGAGGGGGGAAGGGCGGGTTAAGCGAGACTACGTACAGCTAAGTCGCGCGCGCGTTCTCCAAGCGACGAGGATGCCACGATGCGGGCGTTTATGCGGGTACGCGCGATCGCACGAGGTAGTGCAACACGTGGCGTTGCCACCGCAACTGCGTCTAATTAGCCGCTCGGCTGCGCGCGGAATTGAATTTCAATCGTCGTAATTCGCTGATTCGCTTCGTGCGTGCGAGCACGAAAGCGTGGAGAACGGAGAAGGATCATGAACGAGAAGAAGGTGGCAGACGAAACGAATCCGTTTCGAGAGCACAAGAGAGAGAGAGAGAGAGAGAGAGAGAGAGAGAGAGAGCAGTGACGACTAATTAAACGTCTCGAAGATTTTCTCTCTCGCTGGTCTCATCGAAGAGGATTCATTTCAAAACGTTTCTCCTTCAAATGATAATAGCCGTTTCGAAAATACGCTCGATGCTCATCTTTGGCGTCTGGTTTTACGATATCGTGCAAACTACCGTACGAGATATAGTGATTCCCTGGTTGACTGGTGGATGAGGAAGAGGGCAAAACCTGAAGAGTGTGAGGGCTGTGTTTTCGACAAGACCGGCTCTCTCCGTCGATGGATTTATTTAAGGGCGTGTATTCAGCAGGAGATACAATGGCAAAACGACTTTGCGGAGGGTGAAATCTCTCCCTCCATCTCTCTCTCTCTCTCTCTCTCTCGCTTGCTCTCTCAAGGCTTACGGACGACATCTGCGGCCAGTTTCGACCCCCCGGCGTGACGAAACGTCGAACGGCAAATGGGCCGATGAGGGTAGCGCAGATTTCGAGGGCAGAAGGGCTCTTTAAGGACGCTAACTGACCGAAGGGTGTGTCGTTGCTGACACAACGTCGCTTCTGAACTTTCGAAAGGACGAAAACTAGGGAGAATCGAGAGGCAGCTACGTGGTAAATCGTCCGTTAAAAATCTCTCACACGATTTTGTTAGCGTTCTTCGTTGCTTTTACTCCTCTTCCACGTCTCTCCCTTTCTTTCGGCCGATTCTCTCGCTCTTGCTCTCGCTCCATGTAAATCCGTGACGAAATCGTTCTGACTCCAGGACGTTACGGAACCATTCAAGCGTCGCTTTGCCCATTTCCGCGTCTCAAGAAATGAACTCTTAAATATTTTCTGTCTCCCATCGATCGTCATATAAAAAACAGTCAAAGAAATAATCCAAAATGTTTGGGATTTTTCAAAAAGAACATGGAGAAATTCATCTGCGGATGTTAACGTCATAGAAAAGTTTTCCGTTTGCAACGACTAGCACACTGTTTTATCGCGCGACAAAGTTTCCACGCGAGCTCATGCACTCCCCATAGAGACGAAACGTCGTGCTCTCGAGCTTTCCTACCTCTTGTACATATGCACGTACATAGATACTACGAGTACTCTTTGCCGTTGTAACGATCCGCTAGTGGCGGTGATGACGATGCTGGTGTAACTTTACAAACGTGCATTACGCGTCTCCTCCGACTGCATGGTAAATGCGTTGTCGCGCGCACCGAGAACACTATAACACTATATTCGAGCACGCGTTACCCGCCGTGAGTACACGTGTACGACGTGCACCGTAGTACGCGATAGTAGGATGTGGGCCAATGGCGTGGGGCATAAGGGTGACGTTATTTGATTATCTTCGACGTCGACGATTCGCCCTTCTATTTGCGCGACAAAGCTAATGATAATTTATGATCGGTGAGTAGCACTCGCGCGCGCGCGCGCTCGCGCGAGAGAGAAAGAGAGAGAACGAGCGAAAGAGAGAAGCAAAGTAATTAGAGAGGGTCTCGATGGCTCTTTTAAACATCGATAACGAGCGTTCGTAAAGCATGCCCTGGGGATTTCTCGAGCAGCCGAAGGCCCAGTGCGCTAACAAAGATTTATCTTGTACGCTCCGTCGAACGCAAAAGGATACCGATCTCTCCGTTCGTCGCGATCCATAGAAGCGAATATCAGCATTGCGAAAGTTTATGTTAAGCACCGACACAATAGAGAACACTAGACGAAAACGGTAGGGTTCTCCTCGCGCGAAAGGATCCACTCGATGCGAGTGCTACTTCGTTGAGCGTTCGTCGACGGTACGGCTTTGTAAAGCTATAACTCGAGTTAATCGTGTCGTTCGAAAAGAGTTAGAGAGAGAGAGAGAGAGAGAGAGAGAGAGAAAGGGAAAACAAAAGAAAGACAGAGAGAGAGAGAGAGCAAAAGCGGTAACGCGATCGATTCTCGCGAGTCTCTTTCGTTATCGCCTACGAAACGTGGCGAACGAGCAAACGAACGAACGGCAGAGAAAGTTGATTCTTTAGCGATTATCGCGCTCTCGAGCTTAATTTCTCGAGATAATTATTATTACGGTATGTAAATAATTTCATAACGAGCAGAGAAGAAGCTGCACGAGCCTTCTCGAATTTTCGCAGCTCTCGCGGTAATTAACGAAATACAAATTGCGAGGAACGCGTTCCCACGCCGGTGAGCTTCGTAAAACGGGTAACGTTCTCCCTGTCCAGGCTCATTAATTAATCCAGCTCCATGAATAAAAAGAAAAAAGAAGAAAAAAAAAAAAGGAAAAGTAAAAGAAAGAGAAAAAGAAAAAGAAAATAAAAAAAGGAAAAAAGAAAATAAGAAAAGGAGAGAGAAGGAACGCGAAACGAAATGAGACAAAGACCCGTGGTAGATATGTGGGAGTGAGTGAGGGAGAGGATGGAAGATCGTAGAGGGTCTTCCTCGAGTTACCTGCTGCTGCTGCTGCCGCTGCCGCTGCCGCTGCTCGAGCCGGATCCATAAATACACTTGGCCGTGTTAATTCCGTGTGCCGAGCACGAGACCGAGCAAGGGGCCGAGCAGGCGGCCGAGCAAGCGGCCGAGCAAGCGGCCGAGCCACTACCGGTATTAACCGAGTCCAACGACACGCGGTTACACCGCGAAAAGGGAGATAATTTCGAGCTTGGCCCGTCCTACCTCGAGCCAATTTGTCTCCGCCCGTTGGATAAAACGTCGACGTACCCGGCTGTTATTTGTAATTTGGATAACGGTACTCCGCGTTTTGTGCCAGAACCGCGGAAGACATTTGTCAACGTGCTCGCGCGCGCGCAAAACTCTTTTGCCAAAAACCCTTTTTCCCTATTTCACCGAACGCTATTACATAACGCTCGTCGCCTCGTCGTTTTAATATCGTTTCTCTCATCTTTTCCTTTTTACCATTCTTCTTTTTCTTTTTTTTCTTTTCCGCCAAATTCGATTCCCTCTTTTCTTCTTTCCTTCCCGTAGCAAATATCGTTCGATCACGAGAATGAGCACAGAGATCCATCGAACTTAATTGCTAACATCGTTCGAGCGGGAAAGCCTTCGTTTATCCATTAAGCATCGAGTTCGGCTCTACTCCACCGACAGTCAGCAGACATTAGCCAAATGTTCTTCCCTCGATCGACCACCGTGTCAGGGAGCGACCCCGATACGACCCTTCGAGCCTCATCTAGAAATTCGATCCTTTGGGATAATGTTGGGTCTTCATCGAGTTCTAGAGAGAGAGAGAGAGAGAGAGAGAAAGGTGGACAGAGAAATGGAAACGGGCGAGATGGCGAGAGACAGAATGGGATTCCTCGAATCTCGGATTATGGTGTACGAAAACACGTTGTACGCAGCGTGTCGCGTTAATGGTTATGGCATGGGCGTGATGTTTACCGCTCGTTAAGATTTTTATATATATATATATATATATGTGTGTGTGTGTGTGTGTGTGTGTGTGTGTGTGTATATATGTATATATATATGTATATATATATATATACATATATATATATATAGCGATCGATCCGACGAAGGCCGACTCTTTGCGATCGGATCGCGCTATAAAACGAGTCAAGTTTTCTCGGAACAGCCTTTTGCTCGTAGATCGTAACTACTTTTCAGGTACGGATTACAGCAGGATATCCGGCTGGTCCTAAAGTCAGTAGGCATCTTTTCAAGCAGTTCCGTCTATTCTCTCTTTCTCTCTGTCCGTTTTTCTCTCGGTGGTATACATTAATGAGGCTCGAAGACGGTCGATCGCATTCTCTTGGCAAAGGCTGACAGTCTTAGCGTTGCCGAGTAGGAGTCGAGCCTCTTACGAGATCTTCTCTCGTGCGGTTGGATAAAGTGGCCGTTGGTCGAGAGAGGGATAGAGAGAGAGAGAGAGAGAGACGGCGCGGTTGGCCGGTGCACTCAACCAATTATAATTAATTACGTCGGCCCCTTCGTATATAGACCGCCATTTTCAAGGAGGAAATTCTCTCGTACGATGACACTAATAGAGAGCCCACCTGAGGCGCTACCTTCGAAAGGTATTCCCGGATATAACGACTTCTTTTTCCGAACGTGGAGCTTCCATCGAGATTAACGATACGCACGAGAGAAAGAGACGAACCTATCTACCTAGATACTACCTATATTTCGCTTCTTCTTTCCGTCTTATGGATTATTAAAAGAGTACCGATCTGAGATAAGGATCGATCGTGTAAACGATAATACCTACGCATCGGCCGAGTTTGGCGAGATAACGAGCTCGAATCTGCCGGCATTTCTTCTTGCGCGAAGGGAGATTTCGAACGGGTCTAGCGGCACGTTTTTCTTCCTCCTTCTTGTCCGCTTTTTCCATCCACTAATACGATCGAACGCTGTACGATCTAGCTAGCGGCTTTTCGTAATTCGCAAGATCTGTGGTGATCGGGCAAGGTCGCCGCAGGTTGAGAACATCGGCGCGGTTAGCCGCGACGACCGCAGCGACTGGTTCTGCCGCCTGTCGGCGTCTCGCTCGCCATCGCTTTTCGCGGTATCGTTTCCTCTCTCTCGCTCTCACTCGCGTGCTCCTCGTCTACGCGGCACTTTCCTTCCTCTTCTCTCTCTCTCTCTCTCTCTCGCGCGCGCACTCTGGCCAGAGTTCGGTAAGTACCGAGCCGTGCCGAGCCGCGCCGAGCCGCGCCGAGGACACGTATCCACCGAGCGAACACGGCGAACACGCAAACCGGCTGCGGCAGGCGGCAGGCAAGGCGGCTTCGCATAAACCGCAGCCGACCAAGCGCGACCGACAGCTTCGCCAACACTCCACGGCACTGCCTTATATATTCCTTCTTCGTCGAGTGGAAAGGAGATAAAGAGCCGCACCCGAGGAAAGAGAGCAAGAGAGAAAGCAAAATGCGCTCACGGTTCTCGCGATAAACAAAACCCACCGTCACCGCGGCACGTCACGTATTTATTTCATTAAGGGTAGGTCCCGCGCCATCGCCTCCGCCATACACCAACCGATGAATATATGACTCCAAGAATCAGAGAGAGAGAGAGAGAGAGAGAGAGAGAGAGAATGAGAAAGAGCTCTCGTGCATATATAAGCACGCACATATACACGTACCATCCTGCGTTCCGCGAAGCATGACAATGGGGTTTTCTAATCCTTCTTTGGATTAAGGGTCGAAAGCAGGGCTCGGTGTACGGCAGAGCGAGAGAGCTTCAGGTAATGGGATCGACGTTTCGTTATGTTACTTTTCCATTCTCATCCTCGGCCTCTCTATCTTCCAACCGGTACAGCACCACCGCCATCGCCGCCGCCGCCGCCGCCGTCGTCGCCGCCGCCGCCACCACCACCACCACCACCACCACCACCACCAGCTCTTCCACCACATCACCATCACCCCGAACAGCCTTTGCTGTTTCGGTTCGTAGGGTCCATCCCACAGAGTCCTCTTCCACCTCCTCCACTTCCACCTCCTCCTGCTCCTCTACCTACCTTTTCCTCCACCTCTTCATCCTTCACCAACACCACCTTCTCCACCTCCTCCCTCGACCGTGTTTTTCCTCGTGTAGCCCCCTATTTTTCATGTTTCGCTGCGGCTTCGCGTAGCACCTTCATTCCGTATAGCTACGGCCATAGAGCGCGCAAGGGCGAGAGAGAGAGAGAGAGAGAGAGAGAGAGAGGAGAAGAGAGAGGAAGAGAGAGGGAGAGAGAAAGAGCGAACGAGCGAGCGAGTGAGTAGAGTAGTCCGCGCGGAGCAAACGCGTGGACGTCGATCGAAAAAGTCACGACGAGGATTGGACGAGGACGAGCGCTCATTCGAGTCTTTGCGCCGGTAGCGTCGATCGGTGGGGCATACGACGGTACGATTGGCCAAGGCTCGCACAGCGGCGCACCGATTGGTCGAGGTGCCGTACCTCGATCCGCGCGGACGGCTTCCCTTACGAGGCTGCCGGACGATAGCGGCAATCAAGTAGGAAACTGCTTGGGACTGTGTGCTGCGCGATATTCACATAGGGGCATCCCCTTACCACACACGCGAGCAACCCGGTGCTCACCACTCGCGCATGTACGTTCGCGACCGTGATGAGGGAGCGAGAGTGAGATACGTGCGTCTCTACATATATTCTATCCAGGGGAAGAGCGAGAGAGAGAGAGAGAGAGAGAGAACGAGAGGAGGGAAAAGAGAAAAAGCATGCTTTCTCTCTCTTGCCCTTTCTTCCTTTCTATCCCTACCCCCTGCTACTCTCTCTACTCTCGCTCTCGCACTTTATGCAGCCACGGTATGTAGGGGTTGGGAAAACGGGTGGAGGCGCCATATTTGTGGTGGTATGGGAAGTGAGGGAAATCACGAGTACCGAGAGAGAGAGAGAGAGAGAGAGAGAGAGAATGACGCGGTGAAGGAGAGGGAAAGAGCGAGTTTATGCGGACATCCGTGTCAGCCCGGTGACGGCCATTTTGCGAAAAACTTTCGATTTGTTTGCACGCGTCGGTCGAAGCAGGGAGACGAACGACGGCTAATACTCGCGCGTATGTACGGCACGCCGCGATTTCGTCGATCTATCCACCTATCTATCGCTCGAACGATCATCCTCCCGTCTCCTTCTCGATATGTACTTTACTCACTCACTCACTCACTCACTCACTCACTTACTTACCTGCACTCGGAATCGTCCTAAGAATCGTACAATATCAAGATCGTTTCGACTTTCTTCGTCGATCCTTTTCCGATCGATATCTAAACTTTGAATTATCTGGTAGAATCGAGGCATCGGCCGTTAATACTCGTTTGAAGGAAAAATTAATGGGTGTAATCATTAATGGGCGACAAACGTGTAGAATTACTTTCGTTGAGTCAGTCGCTATTTTTAAATCTCATCTCTGGCGTATCTTTTCGCGTAATGCAAAGAAAATCGGGGTGCCTTGAACGGAGATGCGGCTAAATAGACACAAACACACACACACACACACACACACACACACAGAGAGAGAGAGAAACTTTGACGAAATATTCACAGACCTTCCTCTTATCGGCGATGAGCCACGCACAAAGTCGTGACTAATTTCGATCGTTTGTAGAACCCTCCAATGACGAGCGTATATACACAGGAGTCGCGCAACTTCTCCTTCGTATGTACTCTCGGAACGCGACGAGAAGCATAAAGTCGTAAAACGACACTAGCGAGTTTGAGCGTGCTAACGTGACGCGTTTTAGATACGCGACGGAAAGAGAAAAAAATAACAATAGAAAATAGAAGGCGTTTCTTCTTCTTTTTGATAAGAGAGTCGAATGCTTCGTCATCGATTCGATCTCCGTCCTGTCGAAAAATGAAAACGTCGAGTTCGATCGTGTTAACTCGGTAGAGAGCATTAAAATCAACTTGGGTGAGAAACATCCAAACGTCGGAAAATGCGAAAGGGCATGCACGCGCCACCGTGTACATGTAAGTGAAGAGACCGAGAGAAAGAGAGAGGGGGAGAGTAAAGTACTACCGAAAGAGGGGGCCCATCAGAAAGGGGAGAGCATCGCAGCGACGTTTTAACGAGCCGTGATTTTCGTGCTCGCCTTTTCGAGGCCCTTACGTAACGCGACTTAATTGTGAAGGAGCTATCGCGCCAGTTAATACGAGCCTCGAGGATGAAGAGAAAGAGAGACAGAGAGAGAGAGAGAGAGAGAGTGATCGTCGAGAAGGAGATGGAGACGAAGCAGAAGAACGACGACGACGACGACGAAGAGGAGAAAGACGACGACGACGACGACGACGACGACGACGACGACGACGACGACGTCGTTCGAGGGTCTAAGTGCGGTGAAGCGAGGCAGCATTGCTGCCGAAAGAAAGAACGAGCGATACGTAAGAGAAAGAGAGAGAGAGAGAGAGAGAGCGCGGCGGTGCGAGCGAGAAAAGTCCCGACGACGGGGAAGAGAGAGAGAGAGAGAGAGAGAGAGAGAAGGAGAGCGAGTAAGAGTCCCGTCGAGTGGGGAGAATCGCCGCGCGGCTACGAGGAGGGGATACGATCCCCACCACTTCGTCGTCCATCAGTCGCGCCGAGCACGTCGTCGGAAGAGGTTCTTTCTCTTCGTGCGTTCTCGGAGGTCTACAACGCTTCGAAAATCGTGCGTTCTTCGTTCGCCTAGCGAGCGTTGAGAATTAAATTAGCCGGTTCGAAGTCCGTTGAGTTTGAAACGCGAGTGAGTGCACAAGTTGCTTTGATAAGTGTGCAGTGCATCGGCGAAAGCGCCGTGCCCAGTGAGTACGGTTGTGAGTTTTGTTTCTCTCGGTGTGAAACTGTGACGAAGAGTAACGGAATCATATTCCGTCGAATACAATTCGGGACAGGAGAGATATCGAGAGAAGGAATTATCTAGGAAATTTGTAGTCGTCCTTGTCATCGTTGTCACGCGGTAAGAGAAACTCGTTGCCGTTCCGAAAAAGCGTCCTTTCGTTTGGCGTCTTTCCGGGTCCGTTTCTCGCGGTTCCTCTCGTCTCGGTGGCCGCCGTAGCTCTCTGCTTTACCGACCGACGCCGACCGAAGTGGGAAAAGGACGCGACGCTTCTAGCCGGCTACGGCGTCGTGGCATCGCCGCCGCCGCCGCCGCCGCCGCCGCCGCCTTGTTTTCTCCCCCTCCCCTCCTCCTCGCCCTTATCTTTGTTGTCGTCGTCGTCGTCGTCGTCGTCGTCCTCGTTGCCGTCGCCGACAACGTCGTTGGCTTCGCGATCTCGACGCGAGCCGGTTCGATGAGAAAGGAAGGTGCCGAGAACGGACGTTTAACGTGCCGATGGATCCTCCTCGTCGAAAAGAAAACAGCGTGATCGTCGTTCGGACGGACGCCTGGATCGTCCACGAGAATCTTCCTACGAAGGCACGCCGTTCCAGTTGTTCCAGTCGTTCCAGCCGTTCCGATCGTTCCTCCTTGACGGAATAGCCCGCGCGAATTTTTCGCCGTTCGAATTCGGCGCTACTGTTTAGTTCCTTTTTTTTTTTTTTAACTTTCTATACACGTCCTTCGAAACGTCGTTGGTTATCCTTTCGCGCTTCGGTGCGTTGCCATGACGCGACCTTGACGAGCCCGAATTCTTTGGATATTTTGTTCGTGCGAGAAGGGAGACAACCGAGACCAGGACAAGGAATATTATTATGTATCCCAGTGCTGGAATCAACGCGGCTGCGGTGGCCGCTGCTGCCGCGAGGCATCCGGTAAGTACCGAACGATTTTTTGTCTTCCTTTTTCTTTTATTTTCTTTCCCTCTCTTCCTCCCCATCTCCATTTCCCCAAACTCGTATCATTAGCATCGAATAGTTATCCAACTACATAAGTATAGCCACAAAGTCGATGGACGAAAGGAACTTTCTCTCTCTCTCTCTCCCTCTTTCTCTCCCTCTTTCTCTACCTGTTTCTCAGTTACAATTTTCTACCTGCGCGCCGCTCTATGCTCGCCGTCGCTTCGGTTCCGGCCGGCCCTCCTTTCGTAGAAACGACCAACTTTTCCTATTTCGAGCCTTCCTTAGAAAATATTTTCTACGTACCTTCCTTTAACCATTTATCCTCTTATTCCATATGGTTTATGTACGATATACCTGCGCACCTATATTTCTTTCATAATAGAAGTTTCTAATTGTACTACGACGAACCATATTACTTTGTAATCCTGCTTTCCTGTTTACTTATCGCGCATTCGTCGGCTTATGTCTCGCAGCTGGCTTTGAGCCGTACTTTTACAACCACCTATGAAATTTCCTTCCTTCAAATTCTACGACTTTCTTCTACCTGAGGAAAATACGAATATATACATTGTGGGATCTCGTAAAATATTGAACGATTACTATCGACGCACGAGATTCGTTAATCGTTGAATAGCCTTTTTTCCTCTCTTTCCTTTTCTTTTTTTCTCTCCCTCTCTCTTACAACTTTTATTAATTATTTCCGCATGTTTGAACGTTATCGAAGGCACGAGAACTCTTTTAAAGGCCGCCTAGTTGTAACGCCATTTTTAATCGAGAAACATGCGTGTCTCTACGTGACTCTAGCAAGTAGCACCTATCGAGAAGTCTATCGAGAGTTACAAAAGATCGTTGCGTATCGACTACGTGCTCCCACACGAAGCAAACATCACGCCTTCGATATCTTTTTTATTTTCGTCTTTTTTTCCTCTCTCTCTCTCTCTCTCTCTCTCTCTCTCTCTCCCCCCTCCCTCTTACTCCTTCGCATTCACTCGAATATCGTAGAGCCGGTTCGAATTCCTCTCGCATGTGCGTGGTTCTCTTTACCGTAGCCTGCATATTTATCGAGCGACTCTCGAGATGATTTATACTCGTGATTTACATTGTTGTTAAGCTCGTTAACCTTGTCTCTTTCTTTTCTTTTTTTTTTCTTTCTCTCTTTCTCTTTAAGTACACATATTTGTACATACGTCTATCATATCGGATAAATTATATTTGTGATACAAACGAGAGAAGAGACAGAAGCAGAGGGGCAAAGAGAGAGAAGGAGAGAGAGAGAGAGAGAGAGAGAGAGAGTGAAAGAGGGAAGAGAGAAGGAAAAAGAAGAATAAATTGTATATGAAAGATAATTTATGCGAGATGGAAGAAGAAGGTCGTCGACGGAAGCAGCACGTTCTGTCGGACGGTTTAATTAAAATCGACGTTGAATCGCGCCTCTTTATTATATTTTTTTTTTTTTCTTTCTTTTTTTCCTCTCTTCCCGACTCGTAAAGGATATTTTTCCATAGGGGTCGCAGGTACCCTTCGCATTATAGCCGTTGTTATTAGGTTTGAGCGATTTGTTCATCGTAACTCGATCCAATCGAAGGGGACGGACTTGGTTGGTTTCGCGCGCACACATACTCGTTCTTACACACGGATAACCCTGCTCTTTCTCTCAATCCCTTTCTCTCTCTCTCTCTCTCTCTCGCTTCGTCGCACATACACGTACACTGGCGATTCTGGTCACGTTCAGTGACGTAGGCAGTGGGCCGCGTTACACCAATGCTTCGACCGTTCATATTCTATCGAGTTACCCTTCAAAGAATTCTTTTTAACGTACCAAATGGCTGCTCGTTCGTGACACGAACCCTCTTCTTCTTTTTTTCTCTTCTTTCTTTTTTCCCATAGAATTTCAAGGTCCAGTTCGCTTCTACAACGATTATCTGCCAACGATAGATATGTCATGGTTCGTCTGTATATCTAGATATTAATTAATTTCGTTGCAGATATCGTATGAGAATATACGTAGAAATCCGTGTACATTATTTTAATCTCGTTTTCATTTGGCTTCCTCCCTTTGGTCCATTGTCAAAAGAGATTTGGAGAGATCGGGCTTCGAAAACGATGGAGAAAAGACGACGTCGCACGTGTTCGTCACGAGCGAGCGAGTTAACTCGACGCGCATCGTACGTATGTACGCATGTAGGAACGACTCTAGCATAAACGGCTCGTCGCGTAAGCGACACGTGCTCGTGTCGACCCGGACGCACGTGTGCAGAGCTCTTTCCCGCCTCCGCCGTGCCATTTCGAGATATCGAGATGCGTGGGCGACTCGAGAATTCTCTTCTCTTTTCTCGCCAACGAGTTTTTAGTAGAGGAAGCTAAGTTACGCGTTTCTCGAAATTCGCCGTACATCGTTTAAATTTGTATTTATATTTTCCAACGATTTGCTCCTTGTTTTCTCTTTATCCTTTTTTTCCTTCTTTCTTTCTTTCTTTCTTTCTTTCTTTCTTTCTTTCTTCCTTTTTCCGGTCTCATTCTCACATGCACGATCGTATATTCATTTAAATATTCACAAACAACATTCTTTGCGTATTGCGTTAACGCGCGTTGGCGATCGTTCACTCGTTTTCGCGACGATTTCATAATATTTCTATGAATAGGGTACGATAGGCAAAAGTAGTTGACGGTTTCTTCGTTGTCCTCGTACCTAGAACCACGGCGTAGATTCTATTGCGAAGCGCGTACGACGACTAAAAGATAACGGACATTTCCCGTTCTTTTAATAGTATCATTGAATGAGGACTTAGGGTGCTTTTACGAAGACGATATTATAGATCCAATTTCAACTACGGCAAATTTTTGGCAACCGTTCGCGTGCCACGTTATTTGTATTGCGAGTAAGTAACTCGCCGGACGAGCACCTTTGGCATCGGAGGTTTGTTTTTGTCTGTGCCAAAAATACTGCAACTTTGTGCGGAATATTTTGTGTTCGTGCAAGACGTTCCCATAAATCGCAGGAAGATCAGAAAGATGAATGGATTAAACATATCTTTCTCGACTTGACATTTTCGAGGATACTTTGTGAAAGAGATAAAAAAGAAGAAAGAAAAACGTAGACTTTTAACGAGCCAAATCGAAGACGATCTTTACGATCGTGCCAACATAGACGAGATCGTTGAAGAGTCATTTTTCAAGCAGTCGTTTCCATTTACGGAAGGTGCGCAGCCCTACTTAAGAGAAACGTCGCGCAATCGTTTTCAAGGAAGCATAAACCGGCTCGATAAAAGGGGAAGTATAGAGAGACCTCTGTCTCTCTCTCTCTCTCTCTCTCACCGACCGTCCTTTCGCTTTTCGAGCTCGAGCAGAGATCGCTCGTTTACGCGGATTTTCAATGAAGCCTCGAATACTTTTTTTTCGAAAAGAAGAGTGGGAGAAGAGAGAGAAAGAAATAATTGTACGTATACGATATCCTATTTCGATCGGATCACCGTCGGATATTTACTTTTACCGTTAAAACGACAAACAAAAGCTGATCGATTGGCATGGAACGTCATGCGGAGAAATTGTGGATATGTCCCTCGTGTAAGCCCGTCGACTTAATAACGATAATCGTGGTTCGCGAGAGCGAAGAAAAAAAGAAGGAAAAAAAAAGGGAGCAAAGTCGGTCATTACTATGTATTATAATGGTGTTGTCGGGTAAGAGGGAAACTTCGATGGAATAATGAAAGCTTCATCTGGCCCCGTCCCTAATAACAGGCGTTACACCGGATGCGGCACGGCGATATTGTAGCACGTGGAGAGATAGACAGGCGCGCAGGCAGACAAGCACGAGCAGGCAGGCGCACGGGGTATAGGGACGAGACGAAGGGACGGCCTCCGTGAAAGGGTCCTCGTACCTCCTCCTGTCCCTTCGTGTCAGCGCCAATGACGGAGAAAGCAACGTCCTGATATCGGTCCGCACCGACTAATTCCCCTGCCACATTATTTTTCCTCTATATATATATATACATATACATATCTCTGTTTCGTCGAAAGATACAGTTTTTTTTATGGTAATCCACGCATAATTCTATCATCCATCATTTATTCTTCTTTGTAAATCGAGTAGAACAAAAAAAAAGAGAAGAAAAAGAGAGAAGAAACATAGGTGAGTAATATAGGCGAATATCGAATAAGAAAAATACACGTTGTGCATTAGGTGGACATTACATTCCGTAAATTCGCGCGCACGTTCGCGCGCAGCAGCGGAGCCCGGCTTTCGGCAAATATTGATACCTTTAATCGGCTTGTTTGCGCCGACGCGTCGCTCAAATGCACACGGTGTGTGCAGCTGAAAAAACTCGATATGCTCGACAGACTGGAAGGTGTACGAGAGAATGTACGAGATAGAGAGAGAGAGAGAGAGAGAAATGGGAGAAAGAAAATGCGATCGAAAAGAGAGAAGAAGAATCGGCCATCTTGCGTCCCTTATCGTTCGTTCGTTCGTTCGTTCGTTCGTTCGTTCGTTCGTTCGTCTGCGCGGAAATTCGACGAAAATTCCTGCCGATAAAGCGGCCCGTTTGAGACGCGGCCGAGCGTGCCAGACGGCCCGTTATTACCGGAATCGACGATGCGTGACTTCCGTTTCAGAAATTTTCCGATTTCTAAACAGAATCGAACGAATTATCCGAGAGAAACGTTATTCCTACTGATTATTCTTCATTCTTATCGTACCAGAACGATACGAAGGCCGTTTAACGAGGCATTCGAATGAGAATTCGAAATTGCCATCGATTTGTTCGACTCAAATTGTGCAAATATACGTATATGTATATATATATATATAATTTTTTTTTTCCTCTATTTAGTAGGATATATCTTTTGAAATCTCATTTGTCATTTTAATTTATCGCGCTTACTACTACTAATGATACTCGAGTAAACCATCAACGCGGAAGGATCGCAAACATATTTTAGAGAAGAAGGAGATAATGTCGGGTGACGTGGGCGGTGAGATCGAGGGCGCGCGAGCGTGCACGACGCAGAAATATGGAATCACGGGTGATATCTTGAGCGTCACGTCGTCCATTACGCCGATGCGGCCGGTAAATTTCACGCATTATACTCCCATTATACGTTTCCTGGGGCAGGAAAGGAGCGCGGAGAGGGTCCGAGGGAGGGAAGTACGCGATATATAGACTCGCAAAGCGTTACGATCCTACCCCCTTCTTCGTTTTACTCTCGCCTCGACCGTAATTACACGTTACATGCCGCTTCGTCGACGTAGCGAATGAATATAGGGAGCCAGAAAACCTATGTGCGTTGCGCGCGTGTATGAGTCGATGTGTGTAAGATAGATAGATAGATAGATAGATAGATAGATAGATAGATAGATAGGTAGATAGATAGATAGATTGAGAGAGAAAGAGAGAAAGGCTCCACTCGCACGATCGTGTTTTAATTTCTATTTTACTCGGCTTCCTCGAGCTCGCGCAACTCCGTCACTTTCTCTCTTCGCGTACTCATTATACGCGCTTTACAAAGCTTCGTTCGATATTATCGACACGGTGAGAGCGTATCGCGCTTAGACATCGTCCCGAAAAACAGTTTAACTCTTTTTCTTTCGTTACGCATCATCTTTAATAGGAATCGACGACTTTACGTTTCTTTCCTTCCTTTCTTTCTTTTTAAGACATTTTTTTTTCTTTTTAACGTAGCTGCGTAGAATTATCGTATATTTCCGTGAGTTTTCCCGTACACGTATATCCTACGTTCGGTATTCTCTAATCGCGTAAGAGAAACCCTATATATAATACATATATATCGTATACCTATATATCGAACACTCGCTAACTGCTTACCCTTAATTGCCGCGCGCTTTACAGTAATCATGTTAATATCCGATAGCTATTAAGTAGGGTCGCTAGAAAACCAATAACGGCTGGTAAAGGGGACTTGGATGGTAATACGGTATCGTCGAGCTACTCAATTTACCAAGCGTTATAGGCATAACGAATAAATCGATCCTCCAAAGCTTCGACGACTTATTTTATTATTTGACAAATTTATCGCACGAATCGCGACGATTACGACGCTTTATTTCTTCTTCTTTTCTTTCTTTTTTTTTATTTTATTTTTTTTTCTTTCTTTTTTTTTTTTGTTTTTTTTTGTTTTTTTTTTTTTTTTTTTTATTTTGATCAACCGATCCGCAAGTTTTCTATAATTCGGGAAAAGGGTCCAACGAAATTGCTTCTCTATCGTCGAAACTCACTTATCGTTGGTCGTACATTATTAAACGTGGTTTCTCGACCAGGAGAATCGTTTGATATCGATGATAATGGAGTAATAGTAGGGTCGTTTTCTCGGACGGTCAGACGGAAGACGAAAAAGATCATAAAAGTTCAGTCGCTGTATGCACGATAAAAATTTGGAGGACACGCGGAAGAGTCTCAATCTTTCTCTCTCTCTCTCTCTATCTTCATCTTTATTTTTGTCATAAAAGCGTGTACGTAAATGCGTATGTACATATTGGATATATATATATATGGCATCGACGAGAGTACGACGTTAAAGAAGATAAGCCGATCGCTTTGTCTTACGTAACCTCTCGTCGTCTCGTTTCTTCTATCTATTTCTCTCTCCCTTTCAATAAGATGCCCCGAGATAATTGCTTAATCGAAGAACAAAGTCTATGCTCGGAAGGAGAGATCCGTTTAATGAGCTCGATCGGTATTCAAAGACATTTAACTAACGAAAGCGTTGGGATTCTTTGAAAGAGGATTTTCTTTTAATGAAATTGCACCTTAATGACATTGCAAATTGATCGCTTTATTCACATTGGTATACATCTCGAGATATATTATAATGGATCGTGCAAACGAATGATTATTATCGTTAGAACGTTTTAGTGTTTTCCTCGATAATAGACAGCTGATTCGAAGGGGAGCGTAGCTACTGATTCGAGGGTGTCGATGAAAGGCAGAGAAGAAAGATGGCGTGTCGACGATATTTGGTTGCAGGTGCTCGAGAATCGCATAATCCGAGGGTAGCTAAACGAAACGAAACGAAACGAAACGGACGGATCGACGAACGGCTGCAACTGTAAATCCCCCTATCTTGCCAAAATAATCCCTCGACCGGGCACAACAATGGCCAGAAACGAGCCCTCGAGCTCGAAGCGTATTACTTGGGTCCTCGGGGTGCCGTAAATTGGTTCACTAGGAGAGAGAGAGAGAGAGAGAGAGAGAGGGAGAGAGAGAAAGCAAAGGAGAAGGGCTCCAGAGTACCTTACTCACGTTCTCTCTCTCGTTCTCTTTCCCCCTGTTGTTATCCCTTTTGGCCACCCTTCAGTTTTATCTCCTGTTCGTATAGACGAAGAAAGTAGTTGCTACTTGTGTTTCCTTGAAACCACAAAAATCCGAAATCGCGTATATAACGTATCATCTCGTTTCTCTTACTCCTCCTTTCGCTATCCACGTACTCGCTTCGTGATTTTTCGTTTCGAACGACGATTCGATATACGACCCGATAAACGCTCTTCTTCCACTCTTGACCTTTCTTTTACGCGTCGAACCAACCAACGCGAACAATCTCAAAATAGTTTGGCGAATCGTCTCGACGAAAGATCGATAGCTAAATATTCTCGAGACGATAAATTTTTATCCGTTTGTCGTCTGTAGTGGAAGACCTCTTCTCAGGCGATTTGAAGAAATACATGAATATACGCTTCTACATCTACATTTATATTCCTCGCGTGCTTTATTTGCCCCTCTTGTATTCGTCGTTGCTTTACCCCATGCAACGATCGCGCTCGCTCGAAGATTCGAGTATTTATCTTTCGACCACGCTTGGCTATAGATAGTCGAACGAGAAGAGCAGAAGAAGCAGAGGAGGAGAAGGAGGAAGAAGAAGAAGACGACGACGACGACGACGACGACGACGACGATGAAGAAGACGATACTTTCTATTCCAGGCAACGCAACATCGAAGAGGTCTATCTACACGCTCGAAGCATAATCCATTGTGCCGGCTCGATTGTATTTACGTCTGCATACGTTTCGATTAGAATGGAAGATTCTCTTTCTCTCTCTCTTTCTCCTCTCTCTTCCGTTCTCTCCCACACACCCGTTTTCGTTGAAATAACTCTCGAATTACCTCACATTCCGTTGGCTGACATCGCTTATCTCCTCCACGAGCTTCTCCTTTTGCTCGCACTACTTGGACGATCTTGTTCCTCTCCTCGCTGTTATACCTCCGCCCCTCCTTCTTCTCTTCGCCCTTCTTCATCACCTACCACGAGACCGTGGTTAAATCCGTCGCTTTTCCGAAGCGCCCACGGCAAAGGCAACTTGCGGCCACTCTCGTGGTTCTTTTTGCGGTTGGACTACCTCTCTTCGAGAGGTCCATCCACTCCCGCGATTTCTATCAGGGTAAAAGGAACTCGTTCCTCTTACCCTCGATCGACCAACGCGATTTCTCTCTCTCTCTCTCTCCCTACCTCTCCCTATTGGATTCGATTACATTACGCTCGCTCCTCTTTGCCTCGGGCTCGTTAAAATGAAAAAAACTCTCGAATTCGACGAGCATAAAAGTCGTAGTCAAATCGGTAAGATCGAGCTGGATCGATTTTCGATCGATTTAACGCTACGGGCGAAAGAAAAAATAGAAAAAAAAAAAAAAAAACGTCAGAGGAAGAGAGAGAGCGGGGAAAAGGCTTTGAATTTGTCCCAACAAGAAGTTGACTCCGCAAGAAGTCGATACCGCAGAAAAAAGGACATGATTCTCCTTGGAAATAGGAGGTAGAACTACGTCGACGATTTTCACGGCTCGTTAGTCTCGCCTTTATAAAATCGAAGCTCGTAAAAGGGAAGAAGGGCGCGTCCAAGGAGGCCCGTTGCACTCGATGGAATGCGCGAGAGTGTACATAAGTATTTCGTGCACGTTCCTTTCGAATAATGCCAACCACTCGACGAGGAGGATACGCCCGTATGCGTGCGCATGTACACGTACGTAGGTACATATACGAATGGCGATAAATACGCCTAACCGCTCTGTAAACCTCGCCCGTGGAGATCGGTGTGGAGAGAGGGGGGTCGGAAGGGGGGGGGGTAGAGGGAGAGAAGAAAAAGAAATGAAGAAAAAAAAAAAAAAAAAAAAAAAAGAAAGTCCGTAGAAGTCTCTTCGAGTCCAGTTGAGTCTGACTGCCGTTGCCGTTGCTGCTGTTGGTTCTGCTCGTGTAGGAGAATGGCACTAATTGGCATTAGGCTTGGCAGTTTGTCGTGTATCTCTTCTTGCTTCCTCTCTCTCTCTCTCTCTCCTCCTGTTCGTTTCCACGACTCTTCTTCCGTGACTACGTACGGTATCCTATCCCCACCCTTTCTTCTCCCAGCATGTTCTTTATCTCCCTTCGTGCCGTAAAAGCGCCTCGAGGCAGGACCCACGATCGCTGGGACGATGGTATTACTTATCGTCGTTGGCAGGAGGGCGCAGAGAGTGAGAGAGGAAGAGAAGAAAGTAAGTATTGGACGGCAGCGCGCACGCACTCAGGATACACTTAATGATTATCCTCGATCAGGCCGTTCTCGCTCCCGTCCGCGTATATAAAAGCCGCTCGAGCCACGGACGAGTTGGCTGACTGGCTGTCTGGCTGACTGCCTGGACGGCTTCTTTGTCCTTCGATCTTCGTGATTAAGTACGCCTTGTAATTTCTCACTCGAAGACTCCTCGATTATCTTTCGGGCTATCGGGTCGTTAAGAGCCCAACGACGTTGCCTCGACACGCACCGACGTCGATTCCACACGATTATTCTTCCTCGATATTTATTATCGAAGCAGAAAAATTGCATTTATGAACCCCGACTTGAAAGGCCCTTCCGCTCTTTTCTAACGACATCATGCTGCGTGACATTCTTTATTTTATTTTCCCGTTGGAACTAGCCGCTCGTTGGAAAAAGGGTCCGATCGTTTTTCGAGATCACTTCCAAATCCACCGTCTCTGTCTTGTGGATTTTCAAAATTTCTTCGCATGGTTGAGGCACGCAGAGCGAGAGAGAAAGAGTGTAACAACGCAGCATATACATACGTAGCCTTTTTGAATACGTCTGTCCAGCTGCCGGCACGCTACTTTTCCGCAAATCCGTTGCGACGTGCAAATATTTGTTGGACGTTTGTCCTTCTCTCTTCCTCCTCTTCTAACTCTCTCGTTGCCTCTCTAAGGTCACCGTTGGCATGGATACCAATTGCAGAGCAAGAAAAAGAAAGTCGTCGAGCAAGAACGATGAGAAACGACCAAATATTTGGTCGCGTAGCAAAGCGTAGACGCTAATCAGTACCAAATAAACGTACACAGGTGTACGCGCGGACGAATTGGTATTAGGAATGTTTTTAAGAATTTCACACCGAGCGAAGCTTGTTCGTTTGTTCACGAATTTCGCGATTTCCACTATTCCGAGGGCAAACGGTAAAAATTAGCAATGCTATCGCCGAAACATTTTTTCGTAAGAAAAAAAATTCCTTAAAGGATTTTGCCTTCGTACACGGGATCTTTTTCTCAGCCAGCAAAGGTCAGAAAGGAAAGATAGGAGAGACAGAGAGAGAGAGAGAGAGAGAGAGAGAGAGAGAGAGAGAGAGAGAGAGAGAGAGAGAGAGAGAGAGAGAGAGAGAGAGAAAGAGATAGAGAAACGCCACGAAACTCACATTGGAATCTCGACGCGAGTCTTCTCGACCGCACGGACGAATGGGAAATTGGCACGTAAACGGTGCGGAATTATTCACCGCTAATGGGAAGATGAATGTTGAAGATAAATTCGCTGCCAGGTAGTACCCGGCCATTAGGCTGTAGTTGCTGTGGTTTACGCTGGGATAATCGACTTTTCTTCTCCGTTTCGCTCTTCTCTTCGTCGACACCTTTCCCTTCTCTCTCTCTCTCTTTTCCTCTCTCTTTCGCTTATTTACAAATTAAGCTTACAAAGCTTGGCCACATCTTGCTCGCCCTTCGCGGCCGATTCAATGACTGCTCTCGACGATGAATCACCGTGAGCGAACGAACGCGAGATGTTTGCGAAGTACACACGGTGCGGTTTTGCCTCGAGCGAAATACAGGAGAGTAATAGTGGTAGTAGTAATTGTAGTAGCAGTAGCAACAGTAGTAGTAGTAATAGCAGCAGTAGTAGTACTACTACTACTATTAGTAGTATTAGTAGTACTACTAGTGGTATTAGTAGTAAATGCTTGACTCTCTAAAGCTCTAACGTCGGTATTATGCGAATCACAAGCGAGATCCGCATTGGATTCGAAAAAAATCGAAAATATTCATCGTTCTTGCGACCTTAATCGCGTTGGGCATTCTTTGAAAGTACATTCGTTTGTTTCTTTGCCACGCAACACCGACGATTACGAGTTTCTCAATTATAACAATAAAATAATCTACGTATATACGAAGAGAGAGAGAGAGTGTGAGAGAGAGAGAGAGAGAGAGAGAGAGAAAGAGAGAGAGAGAGAGAGTTCAGAGCGTTTAATCCGGTCTTCGACAGCATTCATCTAGTATTCCAAGTACGTCGTTTGCCCCGAGCCCTACGTCCCGCCCCTTAGGCACCCTTCGACATACGCTTTATTTCCTATTCCCTAACGTAACGCTCCCTTCGTGCTTTGCTCTGACGAGAAGAACGACAACGACGACAACGACAACGAAAGACGAGGATACACGGACGACCCTATTATTTTCCACAACGAGGGAGATCGTCCGTGACCACTATACGGCTCCGTGATCGTGTATTCTTCCCGTCCTCTCTCTCCCTCTCTCTCTCTCTCTCTCTCTTTTCTTTCCCCTCGTTTCGTGATCGCTCGTAATTTTTGGAAGCCAGTCCCGGCCCCTCGAGGGGTTCAGGGCGCTAAGCCGAATTAACATAAGAGCGTGTGTGCAAACAGAGACGCGGTTCGTAGGGTGAATAAGAGCGAGAGAGAGAGAGAGAGAGAGAGAGAGAGAGGGAGAGACGAATAGATAGAGAACATGAGTAGGGAGCAAGAGAGTGCGCGAGCATGGTGGGAACACGTGTCTCATACGGAGATAGTTAATTACTCGTTTGTGCACACGGTGACTATCTCGTTCTCTCTCTCTCTCTCTTTCTCTCACACACACATACATAATAAACACACAGATACATGCACAAGCTCTTTCACTCGGTCTTTCCTTCTCCGTTCGTTCCGCTCGACGGGATATTAGCGTGGAAGAGAGACGAAGGATGACTCTGAAACGACATCGGGCGTACGAACGAGGAAGATGAAGAGGGAGCGAGAAAGACAGGAGATTCCTGTTCCATCGGACCGTTGAGACCTCTGCTCTGAGAGCTACGGAGGTGCTGCTGCACTGCTGCTGCTGTCGCTGTTGCATGGTAGAGCCGGGGGAAGAGGGCACGAGGAGGAGGCGAAAAACGAGGATGAGGTTAATGATATACATGGGAGCTACCGTATACCACTACCGGCTCGATCCCATCTGCGGCTGCTTCTCTACATCCCTCTTCTTCCTCTCTTACTCTCTCTCTCTCTCTCTCTCTCTCTCTCTCTCTTACGGGTCTTTATGATCTCACAGTACGTCTCCGCTTCCATTCTCTTCACATTTTATCAGCCAGTACACTTCTCGCGACTCGGAATAATCGCTCGGTATACTATCGCTCAAAGTCGTTCTCGGTAAACTCTTTGTCTCTTTTATCCTTCTTATTTAGTTTTTCTTTCTCTTCGTTTCTACTCTCCGGATATCGAATTTTCTGTGTCGGTTTTCTAGACGACACCGGCTGAAACTTGACTAATTGCGAGCAATTAAGAAGCGATTGAGTCTCTACTTAATTCGTTCATTGGTACTATTGAGGGAACGAGAGAAAGAGAAAGAGAGAGAGAAATGGAGAATTGTCAAATCGTGATTGAATCGCTTTTTAATTACTTACAGTCGATTGGAACCCAAAGTTGTTACGATACGTTTACAAGCGGAATCTAGGCAGTGCTTAATCTACGAATATTTAAAATTACGAATTAATGAGTTTTATATAGGTATACAATATACCATATATATATATATATATATATATATATATATAGAGAGAGAGAGAGAGAGAGAGATTTTATTCCGAACGTTTGATTGCTGCTTCAACGACCGAGAGACCGATCGTTTAAGGGGTGAAACGATGAAACTGGAAATACAGGAAGGGTGGACGACGTAGTTAGTATGCATGAGAATATCGGTGTCTAGCAACTAAAGCTTCGTAGTTCCTCGTACGTACGAATAATATTGGAATTCGCTGCCACGTAGCGAAAGTCTGTCGCGTGCCCGAGCGACTCTATCCAAAACGATTTATTCGATATATAACCCGTTATTGAATTACAGATACGAATTCGACCGAGCAAAAGCCCGAAGTAGGTCTCACTCTTTTGGAATGTTATTTCCTCGATTTATTTGCGATCGTTAGCGTTTTACATCGTTACTCGCGCGACGAGACGAGTCAGAAATAAAATTCCACAAAGGACACGGATATATTTTATCGAACTTTGTTTTTATATTTTTTTATTTCTTTATTAGTTTTATTTTTTTTTTTTTTTTTCCATAAAAGTTTTCTCTTTTTCCTTTTTTTCTTCTTTTGTATTTACGAATCATTTGTATCAGTCTCTTCCGACGCCACTGTCGTCCGATCGTTTCTCCTTTTCGTTCTTCCTTTCTTTTCTCTCTTTCTTCGAATACTTTACAATGATTCGGAGATCTACGAAGACGACGAGCTGGAGGTAGTAACAAAAAAAAACAAGAAAAAGAAAAAAAAAACGAAGAAAGAAGTAGGGTCCTCACGTCGGGACCTCGTCGGGTACCTACATTAGCTGCAGCTTGTTCGCAGATAAAGGCAAGCACGGCTCTTAAAAACGGCCGGTCGACCGACGAGATAGCTTCGATAATGGCGCGACATCGCGGAGACACGAGGGTAAATTTTTTCTTTCTTTTTTCTCTCTCTCTCTCTCTCTCTCTCTCTCTCTCCCTTACTGTCCCTTCTTCTTGTACTTTTTATTTTTTTTGACTGGAATGAGATGGAACGATCGTGATTCGAGAAACAGGATAAACGGCGCGCTCGTTGAGAAAAAAAAAACAGAAGAAACGAATATAATCCGTGGGCGATAACACCAGCATTCTCTTTCTTTCTCTCTCTCTCTCTCTCTCTCTCTCGGAAACTTCTCGCGAACGATATAATTAAGATCGAATCGAGTTTGTTCGCCGCACGAAAGTTCGTCGATCCCTTATCGAATTTAACACCCGTCGAGTATTTCGAGGCAAATCCTCGTCTATCTTTATCTCTTTCTTTTCCTCGTTAATATCCGTAATAGCTCTCAAGGAAAGAAACAACATCGATTTCTTCGTTTCTCTTTCTTCAAGCTTTTTACTATCAAAAGAGAGGGCATCGAAGCACGCGTTACCCCCCAAGGGGTTTAGGACTTGATCATAGAAATCTTCCATTTATGAGCCGCAAAACAGATCGTTGGGAAAAAGAGAGATAGAGAGAGAGAGAAAGAGAGAGAAACGACCAAGTCCCCATGTAGACAGAGGCCGGAGAATCACGATTTAGATGCTCTCGAGTGATTTGGCCGCATGCTCGAATTTCATTGCTTCGAAAGGGCCTACCCTAGAGAAGGGTGGAGCGGAAAGAAGAAGAGGGACGTATTCGAGGGGTTGAGACCGTAATGACGCCAGATAACGAGATTATCGCGAACCAAACGTGTAGGGTGGGAATAAGTGAGGCCTCTGGAAATTTCATTTCGACGCCACTGTGTCCCTCGTAAAAGAAAAAGGGGAAGGAGAGAGAGAGAGAGAGAGAGAGAGAGAGAGGATGCTATCGCTCCCGAGAGATCGAAAAGGGTGGCATTGTCGTAAGCGCGCTTGGGGAGTAAACGTAGAGAAGAAGGGCATGGAAAGGGCTCTCCCGACCCTTTTACAACTCCCTCAGCCGTTCAGTTTGACGGTAATTGTAACATATTCGCCCCCTCTACCGAAGCAGTCAAGCTTGACGCGAAACTCCTTCAGATCGTTGGATCGTCCTCGACGAGGTTCAACGAGATGAAAAAAGAACCTATTGCGTAGGATTAAAAAGGTGAACTATCACCTTCAGAAAAAAAATGAAAAGGAAAAAAAAAGTAAAATAAAGAAAGAAAAGAAAGAAAGAAGGAAGAAAAAAACAAATCTCTCGTATCGATCTTTCTGGGTTATTAACGGTCGTCGGTCGTATCATCGGTACGTTTTCCTAGCCAGATATTCATCTTGGAGGGCGACGAGAGAGAACAGTAACGGAAGAAAATCAGTAAAGATCGTAGTTCGACGTTCCCCCGAAAAGTGTGTCGTTTTCTATAGGGTAGGACGATGGTATAGAGCTCGTAAAGGAGCAAGCGGTAACGTTGATGGCGATGCCGTTGATGGTGGTAGTAATAGCGGTGCCGGTAGCGGATGGCGGAGTGCAAAAACGGAGTTTATGACTGTAACAGATTAGGTGGCCGAACTAGCGTAGGGTGGTTCTTGCCGCGCTTCCTATTATCGCAGAGCTTTTGTATTACCGTGCTTTTGTCAGGTCCCTTTTTCTCCTTCTCTCTTTCTCTGTCGCTCTCGCTTTCTCTGACAGGCCGATGGAAAAGGGGTGCAGAAGGAGACGAAGCGTAAGAGCGAGAGAGCTCGTAAACGCGAAGAGAAGCAGGGATAGGGGGTGGGTCGAGAGGCAGCGAGCCACGACAGTTGGCCGATATTTGAGCTCCCTTTGTGTCGCTAAAGTACCGCGCCCTATTGCCGTGCGCCTCGTCGGACTTTTCGCTTCGTGCTTTTATCGCTACTCTTTCTCTCTCTCTCTCTCTCTCTCTCTCTGCCCCCCTCGTCTCTCTTTCTTTCTTTTTCTTCCGCTTTTTCACAGCGACTCTCGACGTACCATCGTAGCTGTAGAAGACTTGCTCGTGGGGTGGGTGGAAGGTAGCGAAGAAAAGAGAAAGAAGAAAAAGAAAAAAAAAGGACGGGAGTAGGTTCGACCAGTAATTACCCGCTCGGTCCAAAACGGGAGGAAGCGAGGTTCCTTTGTTTGCTCGTCTTTGCCTTCTGTTCGTTTAACTCCCTTCTACACCTCATCCTTTTTCTTCCCTTCTAACTTCTTACGAATGCTCCATTTTTATTTCCCTTTGACGCGTACGCCTTTCTCCGTTTTTCTTCGGCGTCTCTTATAGTCGCTCATCTTTGCTCGTTGTTTCGTTATGATTCAGACAATTTATGAGCTCATAATGTTTCATGAAAATGAACATTTTCTAGTGCCAAACGATTTCCATGATATTTTAAAACGAGACACCGGGTATATGCCTCGCAAGTTTCGGAAGGAAGAAAAGAGAAAAGCAGGAAGAAAAATTTAATGGCGATGGCACTCACGCGAGCGTAAGCGGGAGCGAAGCGGTTCTCTCGGTACTTTATTCCTCAGGCTCTTGACATTTAACTTTCCTCGTAAAACGTGCACGCACGCGATGCCGCTTCTTCTATTCGTTCCTTTCATCGCGCACCTCTTTTCCTTTTTTGCTCTCGCTCTCGCTCTCTCTTTCTCCCTATCTCTCTCTTTTTACTTCTCCCCGCGAGATTCGCCCTTTTGTGCGATTAACAAACCTCCGAGCTCATCGCCGATAGTTATCGCGATCCTCGTCTCGTCGCTTTCCAGGACATGCGAGTCCCAAGAGACATATTTTTTCTTCTCTCACGCGTATCTACGTACGTACGTTCCTATCTACTACGAAAGTTCTTCCAACTGTTATATAGGTACAACTCATACACACACACATATAGTATATATATATATACTATATATTTTTCTTTTTCCCTGAAAAAAATATTAGCTCTCTTTGAAAATGAAATTCAAACTCTCTCTCTCTCTCTCTCTCTCTCTCTCTCTCTCTCTCTCTCTCTCTCTCTCTCTCTCTCTCTCTTTCTGTTTCTCTCTTTCGCAGCTCGCGTGAAACGTCAAAAGAATCTCGCGATGACAGTTATTTCTTTCTTATTTTTCGGAATTACTTTTTCTCTTACGAAAACGAGTTCCCTTATCAAAGAAACAAGTCGAGAGAGAGAGAGAGAGAGAGAGAGAGAGAGAGAGAGAGAGAGAGAGAGAGAGAGAGAGAGAGAGAGAGGGACAGAAATGCCGGTGGCATCGCGTTATTAAGTCGAGTCGAGTGGTCCCGCAGTGCATGGAACAGCTGGTCGTCCTCTCTTTCTTTCTCTCTCTCTCTCTCTCTTTCCCTCTCTCTTGTACTGTGTGTTCAATCGCGCGTACGAAAGCGCGATGCAAAACATGCGCGTAAACAGAGTCGTGTACTCTCGAGCAAGAAAGAGAGTAACGTGTATAGAGGCATACACACGTATAAGAACACACCTACGCGTTGTATGCGTTAGAGAAAGAGGAGAAAAAGAGAGAAAGAGAAAGGGACAAAGGTAGCACTTATCCACGTATCCAGGTACGCGGTGTGACGTTATTTCACGAGAGAGCACCGATCGTATCGCCTTAATTGCTCGCCGGGTTAAACTGCCGCGGCCACCTCTTATCGACGGATCTGCACGAGCGCTTGCCGTGCCCGTGCGAGGCTCCCCTTTGTATTTCTCTCTCTCTCTCTCTCTCTCTCTCTCTCTCTGCCCGTCCATCCGTCCGTCTCTGTATGCGTGATGTGTACGTACGTACGTTGTGTGTGTGTGTGTTGCACAATTCACGTATAGATGAACAGACACGTATATAAGTCGTACACGCAAGAGTTTCGTTCACACCGGCACGAACGTCCGATCGGACAAAAAAGCCGATTCGATGGACGTACTACGATCTTCGATGGGAGCTCGAAAGGGTACTGTCTGGGCTTGGAAAAAAAATGCTAATATCGATCCCCGAGAGGATGCGGGCTTCGTTCGTTCTTCTAGACGCGACGTGCGTGTCAATGTAAATAATACCATGATTTATACCTACGAGCTCTGTCTTATATTTAACGAGAACGATTTTATATATATATATATATATATATATATATATATATATATATTATATCGATTCTTTTTTTCTTTCTTTCTTTCTTTACGCGATCTTGGAATATATGAACTTTTGCGTTCCTTCCATTGCATATTGAGTGTTTCGTTTCGACTAATGCTCGTTTCTTGTTCCGCTTTCAAAACGATCAACTATTATTTACAAGTTTGTTAAAAGCATTTATCATGAGAAACGCGCTCGATGAGTCGTTACTTTTGTTAAGCAGATACATTTAAAAGCGGTTACCATTCGCGACACGCAACATGATTACATATGTGTCTCTCGAAACGAGTAGCTCGTTTTCAAGGCTGGATAAACGATAGGCTAACATGCTGGGAGTGTACGCGTTCTTACGTACCTACGTGAATGTAGATAAGTAGGTACACCCACGGTCGACGAACGCACGCGCGCGAATACAAAGTATTGAGAGCTCAATTACTAGACATAGAGAACGTCGACTCTCACTTTATTAGGAGCGTACCATTATATACGATTAATTCGATCTTAAATCACGTCGAACGAGTTTTCTCTTCGATCCTCCTGATAAGTTAACTCGAGGAGCTAACAATGCTAATAAGAAAGAAAGAAAGATAGAATGAAAGTTGGAACTCATTGGAAACGTTTACGAAATTATGCAAAGATGGAGAAGAAGCGGAGAGGATTCGATCAGTCGGCTAATAAATCGTAAGATCGATATCGAATTTTTTCTTTTCTTTTTTCTTTTTCGATCTCCTCCCGAAATCCCGTCCCAGTCGTTACTCTTTGTTCCTCGTGATAGAATCGAAAAGATAATATACGTCGCGATAAGGAAATACGATTAAATGGTTGGATTAATCGAAACAGGTAGAAAATTGGTTTGAGCGAACGTGAATCAATTTAATGGACGATTAGCGATCGTTATAAGGTCGCTTTATTAAGCGACCTTAAGTGAGATTAAAAGGGAATGAAACGTGAGAAGTACGGGACGGCGTTAATGACGACGACTACGACTCGACGAGTATGACGACGACGACGACGACGACGACGACGAAATGAAAACGCGAAAAGAAAACGCGAAGCGCGTGCAAGAGCGTGCCGCAATCTCGCATAGCGAAGAATTACGAGCGATAGAATCTCGTTTCTCGTTTTGCGGTAGTCGCCCTCTATCTCCGTCTCTCGCATTCGTGCTCACTCGATCATTACGCCATGCATTATTTATGTCATTCCCCGTTCCGGACACAATGTGGGTCCACGAATCAAAATGCATTGCTTATGTAAATGTCGGTCGTGCCCCGCAGTCTTCGCGGGGTGAATTTGCAGTCTGCTTCGAGGAATAATCATAATGATCAATAAGATACACCACCGTCGACGAGGCGTGCATCGTTTCCTCGTGTTTCTGCCGTCGAGTGGATGGAGCTGGAAGAGGGAGCACCATCTCGCCTCGAGCTCATGCAAATCTTGAGGCGCATTGTCTGTTGATATTAGGGGAACTGTTATCGCGTTGCATAATTTTCGTCTTCGCTCTTGCTCGTGTTTGTGCAAGTTGATATAGCGATCGGTTTGCATTTCGGAGTCAATCTCCTTCCTCGCATTTTTTATTATTTATTTATCTACCTATCTACTTTTTAGATATCGTTGCGATTAAATCGCACGACGTTTAACGTACGATTAGCATGTCGCCGGGCCACGCTAGACGCACTTTCACTTTCCAAACGAAATTTGAATTTTACGAGCGCGCGTAAATCAAGAGTCGACGTACGCGCGATAAAGCCCGAAACTCCATCGTCTTCCTAGGCTATCATATAGACGAGATTGTAAATTTTGGGATAATTCGAGGACGATTCGATCCTTATTTCTTTACCTTTTGTCCTTTTTCAAAATGTTCGTCCTCGTTACGAGTCTCCGACTCTCGAGACGAGACGGACGAGAGCCGGTTTCCAATGATTCCGGTCGAACGTGCGTCGAATTAAAGGATACAATAATTCGATCTCTCTTTCAGATCGACGAGACGAGTGAGAAAGGAGCTATCTTCGTCGGCGGATTCGCGGTCATATTGTTAACGAATACGGATTGATTCCGGTCGTCCAGCGGCTTCGAGTAGGTGATGGTGTTCTTTGCACCTCGAAAACCATTTCGAAACTTTTGCGCGCTTCTCGAGGAAACGTTTCTCATTTGCCTTTTGTTCGTTCTTGCTTCTCGCTTCGAGGAAAGTTGCTATTGGTGTCCAACCATACGGTTGTTTACATTTTATAATCCATAAAAACCGACGGATATCGACCGGAAGGTTTCGATCTCGTTAACACTCCAAGACTTCATCGAAAGCTCGTATCGAGCAATTGTCTCTCTCTCTCTCTCTCTCTCTCTCTCTCGCTCGCTCTCTGATGTGGAAGGTATAACGCGAAGTGCCTTTAAACCAAGCGATAATGTAACTTCGATGATCAGGGGCCTTTAGCGGACGGTAGGATCGATGAAGCTAACGTAATTAGTAGCGATGATACGCGGCATTTAAGCGTACTTGAGTGGCTGCAAACGCGACTGATTGGTTCTGTTGGCATTGATGCTGCTACCCCGGTCGTTGTAATGCACGGTGCTCGCTCGAAAGAGCGACAGAGGAGCGCCTTTCGACGCGGAACTAATGCATCTTACTTCGTTGTCGGCTCGCTAAATATTATTATGTTGATTGGTGCTTTGGAAACTGCGTTGTACGTTGATGGATTACGTGGCTCGCTCGTTAAACTTTAACCCGAAAAATCGCTGAGCCGGCTTCGCGAGTCGTGCCTACGTAGTTCGGCTCGTTAAAATCGAGATATTACGTAAAAAATATTTGTGCAATTATCTCCGTTACGTGTTTCGCGCGGCTTAGCGAGACTCCGAGGGAAAACTTGTGCTTTACCAAAGTCGAGATAAAAGATTGAAAAAAGAAGGGGAAACGATGGAACAAAATCTCCTTTACTCTCTAGCATCGAATCGATGCTCGATACACGACGTAACACGGCTACGGGAATCTCGACAAAAGCGGCTTATACCTACGAATGCGATAGCTTTTCTTCTTCTTCTTCTTCTTCTTCTTCTTCTTCTTCCTCCTCTTCTTCTTCTTCCTCGTGGTAGAAGAAAAATATGTTGCAAGAGGAATGTAACGAGTATATCGATGGAATTACAGCGTTGCACTTTAAACGTCAATAATTTATCATCTTCGATCGGTCGACGAGGCATCGTATTTAACGGTACATCGAGAGAGAGAGAGAGAGAGAGAGAGAGAGAGAGAGAGAGAGAGAGAGAGAGAGAGAGAGACGATCCCTATTTATCCTAACGTATCATTGAAGTATCCGACGTATCTTCGAAGAAGTCGTCTTACGTGAAAGAAACGGTAAAATTATAGATAACGCGAAGCGTTTCCTATAAGGGAAAAGGAAGAGAAGGGGATGGCGGCGAAATATATCAAGTAGAAAAATAGAAAATATATCTACTCGTTACGTCGATCGGGTCTCGCTTTATACCTATTAATCCCTCTTTTTAACGTTATCGCGATATACTACCCATTTTCACGGCTGTTTTCGAGCGATGCGATATTCGAGTGCTGACCGTGTTATTGTGATTGCTCTCGAACGTGAAAAAAGGGGGAGCGCGAGGGTGAGAGAGGAAAAGTGCGGTGGTGTCGGTGATTGGAAGGCCGGAGGGGGAAAGAGAAAGGGGGATGGGGCTAGCCGATTTCGGGGTGGCTCGGAGGTAGGGACTATCGGATAATTAAATCGGCCGCAGGACGTAAAGGACACTGATTGACGTGTGCCGGCTGTGCTCTCTCTCTCTCTCTCTCTCTCTCTCTTGCTCGCTCTCATTATTATTCGTCGAAACGACATAATTCGCGCTTCGCTTTTCGACGAAAATCTAACCGCGTTTTCCGGTGTCGGCAGCGACAACCATCCAGCCGCGCATCCACCCTCCTCCATGCCTCTTCCCGAGCCCGCAAACATATCTGCGGGCAGCCGAGCTCGCCGAAAACTTTCACCGTTTTATCGGACGTTGAACGATGAACATTTGAAAATCGAGCGGAAAAGAGACGATATACATACATACATACATGCATACATACATACATGCATACATACATACATGCATGCATACATGCATACATACATACATACATACATACATACATACATACATACATACATACATATATACCCCGTCAAAAGTTTCGAGCACCGAATTCGTTTTCGCATAAATTTCAATTTCTCTCATAAGCGTGTAATTATTTTGTTGAAAAATATTTTAATGAGAATTATCGTACGTTGCCGTACGTCGGTGAGATTTCAAATTTTATTATCTCTAATGAAATCGCAAAGGTACGTTGACCGTTCAACAAATATCTCTGACCATCCGTCGGAATAAATCGTCCAATTATCAATCGATTCTTGGTATCTCCATATATCGTACATGGGGATTAATTTATCGAATCGATAACAACGATGGTATCGATTATCATTATAATAAAAAATTTCTTTCTAGACGGTTCACCCGTTATATCGAAGCTATAGAAGGTGGCGCGAGCGCTCGGCGAAAGCCAATAAATTAATTGGATTGACCGCGAGCGGCTTTGTGCGAACAAATGGGATCAACGATTCTTGCCGATCAGCAGCAGCGGCAGAGTCGATGATGGTGGTGCGTCCGTGCTGGTGGGGTCGGAAACATAAGCACCAGCAGGCAGAAGCAAGCGATTTTCGCGAGTCCGTCAGCGCGCGATCCACGTTAACGCGATCTTCTAACCGGATGTCGACCTAGTCATGCGCTTACACGTGTACCTTGTCGTTTGGAAAAAGAAAAAAGAAAAAAGTAGAGGAATATGGATATAGTGACGCGTAAACGTTCGCGCGCTTACTTTCCATCCATGCACTCTTTGCAGTTGTAGCGAAAGAAAATAATAAATGTCTCGTTTTATATAAATCTCATCGATCTTCTGCGCGATGGTTCATCTACTAATTTGGAGTATGGTTTTAAACATATAATAAGTTCAATACTACCGACGAATGATACTTTTTGATTGTAAAGCAATTTAATAAACTCTGCGCGCATATTCAAACGTTACCATAAAGGGATACCATAACACGTATAAGAAATAGAAAGGGTACTTTCCTCGTTAGGCGTTACTTATTATTTCTTCGAACTGTACATAGGTGCTCTTTACTAGTATCCCTTCAACGGCTTCTTCTGCTTACTCGTAAAACGAACGACGCGAGTATAGTAAGCAAGTTACAATATCGGTGTTGTGTCGTTGTGTCAAACTCGTGGCTACGTGGAACGTGGGAGCGAGGTGATCCAGTCGACGACCGTAACCGTGCTTTGGCGTGCTGACGAAGCGGCTTCCTTCTAGGAAGAAGAAGGAAAAAAAGAAAAGAAGAAAGGAAAAGAAAAGGAAGAGGAGGAGGAAAGGATACCGTTATGATACCGGATCTCTTTCTCCATCGAGATTTCGAGATATTTCGAATTATTTTCAATTCCAAGACGAGTTGCCAATATAACGTTCGATTTTTCCTATAAAAATCGTTTAGTTTGCACGGTGGTATTATTCGAGGTGGGAAAAGTCGTCGAGATTTATCCTTGATAAGAATGCTGTTTCCAAGATCACTTGATACGATCCAAGATGGAAGGAGAAAAGGGCAAGAAGCACGGGAGGAAGTTAATGCAAGCGTTTGAACTTCTCAGCCTTCGATCTAATATAGTAGCGAGCTCATTAAAGACCGCTTAATGGTCTCGATGCAGCCGGTTGGGTGAGAGCCATGGGGGTGAGGGTTGCGGACGAGAAAGATGGAGAGAGAGAGAGAGAGAGAGAGAAAGCGAGAACTGTTTTAGCTTTTACGAGGCCGACGTGGCATATCCGTTTTGCGAGACACGACGTGCAAAACGATCGATAACACGGTTGTAACGTTATTACCGGCGGGTATACGGAGGTGGGTAGTAGCACCGGTACTACCGGTAATAATGTGGCTTTTACGGTCGTGCGCGCCGCTACAGCTGCCGCCAAAGTCGGTAAGTGCGGCTTTCCATCGAGCTCTCTCGCTCTCTCTCCCTCTCTCTCTCTCTCTCTCTCTCTCTCTCTCTCTCTCTCTCTCTCTCTCTCGAAAACGCGACGACGGAAACCGAGCTTCGCGGTACGCGCACTACCGCCTGGAATTTATCGCGCTTTTGCGGCTCTTCGAGCTTTTCTCTGACGATTTCAACTTCCCCAAATCATTTTCCTATACCCATCTCTCTTGCATTTCCTTTATTCGACTTTTTATTGAATTCTCATGTGAGATTCGTTCTTCGTTTTTGTACTTATTCGTTGATTCATCAACGAGAGGACGCTGCTGATAAGAATTATTATGTCGTGATCTATTACAATCCCATGATAGATTTGATAGTATGACTTTTTTTTCTGTATACGTAAGAGGGTATAAAAAAATTTTCGACACCTCCTTCTTTTCGAAGGAAAGAGGCAAACGTCGACCATTTCCACTGTTTTTTGTCGGGCTTAAAGCTCCGAAGCGATATTTCGAATCTACTTGCGAACTTCAAAGCGAACGGAAAGATAAACAGATTTTTGAGAGGAAATCTCCCCGATTCTTTTGAAGATCCTTATTTTTCTAAATGACGCTTTCCTATAGGAGGGTACTTAAAAATATCAATGTCTTATTTTCTTTCCACTAATTCGTTTTAAATTCGTTTTATGTTTCAGGGTCCTCCGCAGCCTGGGCAACCGTTCAAGTTTTCGGTCAGTGAGTCTTGCGACCGAATAAAGGAAGAATTTAGTTTTCTACAGGCGCAATATCACAGGTAATTCGTTTTCGCATCACAGATTCTCATTTCCTTGTCCCAAAAGTTCGAAAACCATTGTCCGTGCATATTTACGCGGATTCCGCGTGGGCAAGTATCCGCGAAACGAACGAACGAGGAACGTAGGCGGCTAATCGTTCGACCGGAAGCCAGAGCGAAATAAATTGAAGGGGGAAGGATCAGGAATGGGGAAACGTCTCGTTGGGATTAGAGGTGCACGTGTAGCATCGCGGTTCGAATTAGCACCAATTCATTTTCCAATTCACGCTCGTTCGTTCTTTTGTTTCTTTTCCTTCCTTTTTTTTGTCTCTTTTTTTTTTTTTTTTTTTTTTTTTTTTTTAACCGATTACGAAATTTGCAGTGTCACAGACGAGGAAATCTATCCATCGATTGTTCGATGGACAAAGTTTTATCTGGTTAAGAAAGATCTCATTTCCATTTTATAATTATTCCTTTTGCATTCGTTTAATGTTCGAAATCGTAAAGTTATAATATACGTGAAAGAAAATGTAGCATATAAAAGGAGGTTAAACGAGCGAGCAAGGCCGTTAATCGTGGCACGATCTCTCGCACGCGAAAGAATAAGAAGTCTACGATCAACTAAAGGAACTCTTTCTCTCTCTCTCTCTCTCTCTCCCCCCTCCCTTTTTTTTTCGTCTAAAACGATGTGTTGATTTTCCTCTCGCGGACGAACGCGCGCCGATTTCTATCGCGCGTCCTTACGAACACGATAATTTATCTGCCGTCGCTTTGACGTGTTAATTCGCAAAGTCACGTGCCGCACGACTGGCACGGCCACGACGGAAACTTAAATTACTGCTTTCGTGTCGACGCATCGAGAAGGTGCGCCATGTAAGGGACGAAAGGGAGAGGAAAAGTACGGATGAAAGGACGGAGAGAAGGAGGGTAGAGCGAGTCCTCGAGTCGGCGAGTGCATACATGCATAAATATGTGCCAGAACGTACGTGCGTCGCGTGCGACATTTTCCGGTCGCTCATTGTTTCAAAGGCCTATCGCTTACCTAAGTAAGTACTTACTTACTTACGTACTCGATCGGCGAGCCTCGATATCGAATTTACGTGCGCGACGACGAATCGACCTTTTGCGAAGCTTCTATTTCTTTCTTTCTTTCTTTCTTCCTTTCTTTCTTTCTATTTCGTTAGTGCTAACGACTATTTTTATCTCCCGTTAAAAAAGAATTCTCCCATTGGTCATTTCTTTTCTACGCGGTTCAAAGCAGTTATTTGCTTTATCGTTTTTATTAAGTAAAAAAGAGATGGTAAAATATTTCGTACCTGTAATACATGGAAAAGAAGCCGAGATAAATAGCGAATATTATGTCCGTTCGAACAATCGCATATATCGCGTTAATTTCTCTTCGTCCGGTGCTTTAGTTATCCGCTTAATGATGCGATAAGTATTCGTAAAATTATCGGCCCGATCTTTTCTCCTTTAAACGCGCAGAATATATTCGAATAAAGAGAAGAGAATTTTCGGTGAGTAATGGTGGAAAAAGGAAAAGGGGGATATAGAGATATAAAGAGAAAAATCGTTTTCGCGCAAAAACGATGATAAAAGTAGGAAAATAAATCGTCTAATCGTTGGAAATATGAAATAATCGCTAACGCTGACTCGATTTGTTCGTTAAAAGAACGAAAGGCGAAAGATATAACGGCGAAGGTTCGTATTTGCGAAAATAATTAATAATCCGCGAGATTGGTTATCGATCTTTGTGGGATATCCAGAGCTGCTTTTATCGTCTATTCGATTCCTTCTATTTGCGAGCTTCTTCCTCGCGTTGGAGAATTTATGAAGCTCGCGCGTGCTTCGGTTCCGCGTTATTTCGCAAAATCGAGTTGCGGAGCAGCGGGATTTCCGTTCCGCTTTCGTCGATCGTTTCGCCTTTAATGGATCGTGACTCGTCGAACGCTCGTTCGCCAAGGTAATAACTCTATCGTTTTATTACGTCTACTTGAGTGTTTAACGAATCGAATAAAATTGCGTAATACGTTAAGATTGAAAAGCTTACTTCAAAAGGGAATGATTCTATCGAACGAAAACGATTTTTAAGAGACAAGAGAGTCCATCCGCTAAGACCTTCTCGAATCGAATCGTGTCGCGAGTGTGAAATGGAATTGAAATTATCCTAACAAAACGATGACGAACAAAAAACAGAGAGAGAGAGAGAGAGAGGGGGGAAAAAAAGAAAAAGTAGAAATAAAAGAAAAATAGAAATCGTCACGAGAGAAGCACGAAAGGTTAACATTTAAATGTAGCCACGTTCGTAGAGTGGAATTTTAACAATTTCGTACGAACTTCTCTTATCTCCTTACTCCGTAAACGCACACGTGTTTTAATTTAACGTCGCGCCGACGTGCTCGGGATGAGAAGAAGAAGCACGAAAAAAAGGAAAAAGGAAAAGAGAGGAGAACGCGGTCGGGCTAGATATTAATGCTTTTCGCCCTTCCATTTTCCTCTTTCTCTTCTTTTTACCGCGTAGCCTTAAATTGGAACGCGAGAAACTGACCGGTGAAAAAGTAGAGAGACTCTGTGGTTTCGCGTCTGGGTTGCGTTGTTGAGCTAGCCCAGAGAGAGAGAGAGAGAGAGAGAGAGAGAGAGAGAGAGAGAGAGAGAGAGAGAGAGAGAGAGAGAGAGAGAAATTTAACGCGACACGTTGTAAGCCGCTCTCTCGCGAATAAAAATTCTTTCCATCTCTACTTCGTCTCGATAATCCTCCTTAATTTCAATTTTTCTTTTTCCCTTTTTTTTTCCTATACGTTTCGCTGGAAACGCGTTTACACTTGGCCGAGTACAAATTTACGAAATTTCGTACAACGCGTTAAAAAATATTTTATATCCAGACAAATTTGTGCTTTCGAGCACGCATATAAATCCGATAAATAACGCATTTAATTCAGTTTCAGTTTCGAAATATTTCCCAGCTGTAGATATACACATTATTGCAAATCAGCGAGCGAATCGTTCGACAGGCAACAAAAAAAGAAAAAAACAAAAAAAGAGAATGATCGGCAAAATGCAAAATGTATCGTCCATTTTTGAAAAAGAGGGGGTGAAAAGAGGTGGGAGTGAAAATGGCGTGGGAAATTATCGCGGTATCGTCGGCGCATTGCAAAATAAGGGGGAAGGGTGTTGTAACTCGCGAACGTGGCGAATATACGCGCGGGCACGTTCGCCGTGCGTGCGGAAAAACGCGCGTTCGCGAGTCCGCACATATGGCGCATCACATCGGACCATTGTTACGCATAGGTCGTATGTAGAATCATGGAGAAGAGAGGAAGGGGAACATTGACGTGTACGGTGGATTCGCTGTTTTGTTAACGTAATGTCGAACGATACGTTGTTTTTGTTATTAAATTCTGCGTGAATCTTTTAGCGGTGAGTTTATGAACGAGAGAAAAAGAGTAGGATAGGTCGATCGAAGGGAACGAACGAAGCCGCACGGAAAAAACGTTTTGCTAAATTTTGATTTATTTTTATTTCCGATCATTATACAAACGGTACCTTTTCTCAACGCATATAATTTACAAGATACATTGTTAGTTTTTTAACGAGAATTATACGCTATTCGTGATAACTTAACAAAAATATTATCAACATCTTTCTCTAACACCGAACAATTACTCGTCATTAATTGCTTTAACGAGAAGGGTCTCTTGGATGTGTTTTCACGAGCGATTCGAACGATCGGCTGGCGTCCAATTTTCCCCGTTGGTACACTCGATTACGATTCGAGTCAGCGTGCCGTCGCTGCGCGTGCATGGATAACAGAGAGAAAGAGAGAGAGAGAGAGAGAGAGAGAGAGAGAGAGGGAGAGAGAGAGAGAAGCGGAGTTAGGGGGTTACGAGTCTGCCGTGTAACGAATTATTATCGATGTTTGTTGCGGCCGCGCTAATTGCGTATTTTTAACGGCTTGCCTGCGAAGCGGTATTCATCATCTCCCATCCCCCTCTTACTTTCCCACCAACGCCACGCGATTGGTCGACCGCGTCGATCGAAAAAGAAAACTAGCAGGGTGAACTAATGGTTAGCAGTCATCGATCGATTCTAATTTTTATTTATTTATTTATTTTTTTCTTTTTTTTATTTCGCTATCCAAAACAAAAGGTAATCGATTTTCGTAGTCAAAACGAAGAATGGCTATACTTTTGTTTATCTTTTTTATGCAGATAAAAATTATCAATTTTTCATTTGAAATATTCGTGCTTTTTAATTCTCTGCCCCCAAATTGAATTTTTGTATTACGTAGGTATTTCGAAGCATTCTCTAAAATTTGTATACCATTGGTGTGTTAGCTCTCGCAACAATTTCCGTTTATCTCTGAAAAGCCTGTATTGCGATACTTTATAATTGATTTTTACAAATCCGATCGCCATCAATCGTAGGAAAGTCACGAAGCAAAAACAATGTACGCGATGTAATCGGATTATCGAGTCCTTTCTGTCAAATAATGTTTACGAGCGTTACTCAACTGCATCCCCATCCTTTCCATAATATAAACAACGACTTTTGATATTTACCTCGCACTTATGATCCGTTATTTGTGTTCTTAAGCATTAAGTTGGACCTGGAGAAGCTTGCTCAGGAGAAGACGGAAATGCAGCGTCATTATGTAATGGTGAGTACATTTTCTTTCCTTCTTTCTTTCTTTATGTATTTATTGTTTATTATTTTTTTTATTTATCTTTTTCTTATATATATATATATATATATATATATATATATATATAGATAGATAGATAGATAGATAGATAGATAGATAGATAGATATTATTTCTTTCTCCAAGCTTCATCGCGTAATTCTTCTTCAACTATCGTCGAACGTTCATATGGAATTTGTTCCCTCGAATTAATCGGATATGCTATATATATAATATACCTACGTGCTTCTCGTGCAACGATCGAAATACCGTTAATTTATTTGGCTGCGTGTCTATTAATGAAATTGCTATATTAAATGGCATCGGTGATTCTCAGTGGTCGATAAATTATAATTTGCAGGGAAGCTTAATAATTCAGTGAAACGATATCTATGGAATTTGAAATACGTAGAAGCGATGCACATCATTTTCATAGATATCGTTAAAGCGATCGCGTATGTCCGCGTTAGTATTTCAATTTTCTTTTTAACGCAAAGAAAGTTGGAAGCAAATCGTAGAGACTTTGAAAACGACTTTCTTTTTGTTAATATTTTAATAATATAATTAACTCTTGGCTACTCTGTTGTAACAAAAGCTTGCTAGCAAACAAACGCTTGATACGACATTAGCGTACGAGTATAACGTAGGAAACACTTTCGGAATACGCGGTCTCAGAAAATTACGTTAAAACGAAAGCCGCGTTTCGTTGCCTTTGTACTCTCACGAGTTTCCATTTGGCGTTTGTCGAAGGGATGGTAAACAAACGGGAAACAAAAATGAGCATTGCATTAGCTAATGAAAATAACGGGAGAGTGCTTTTCCAAACGAGTATACGATAGGAGTCGAGAAAAATACTCGTAGATTCGACTACTCTTCTTCGCGCGAGAAATTCCAAGGTAAGTTTATATACGTGTGCGTATGTATATATATATATATATATATATCTCCAGTAAGTGCGATTCTATAAGCATTTCTCGAAAGCTTTAGCAATTTTCACGGACACGCGTTTGCTACGGCTGAAAGCGCAAACGAGATTCGCAGGCACTCGAGGTACTCTGTAATGTTGTGTATACGTATCCACTCGTTCTCTCTCTCTCTTTCTCTCGACAGTCCTGTTTGCAGTCACTTTTTGCGATCTCGTAGCCGCACTTTCGCCCGTAGATCTTAGTTATTACCTTACGTCGCGTCGGTCATGCGTGTGTCTTTATTAGCTGCAAACTCGTGCCTTCTCTCTATCTTAGTAGGTCGAAGGTCACTTACCGTGTTAACGTATGCAACAACGAGTGAGTATCGATCGCGATAGATCGTAGTCTTCGTCGTCGTTCTCATTCACGATTGCTACTAGCGTAGAGCGAACTTTGTACAATAATTTATAGGGTACGCTCGTTGACTGCGTGACTACGTTCGATGCAAATCGCACGATATAAAATGCAGCCCGTTCGCTCAGCCGTGGACGTGGCACTTCCGGCGATTCACGCAACGCGAAAGATAAATCGATCGATCTCGATCAACGAACTAGGCGCGCCATTTTCTCACGTCGATTTTGCGATCCCTCGCTGCGGCCACGATTAACGCACTTGAATTCGAATTTACGCGAGCCTGCCTTTCTACGTATGTAGAATTTCTCGTTATTATAGCCGCGATAGGCATCCCTCAATCGGTTCGATGCCTAAACGAGTCCATTCGTTATTAGAGAGCCTTTACTGGCATGCTCGCTTCTCGCGCTCCGCCGATGATCGATCGTCCTCGAAGGTAACAAAAATGTATTTTATCGGATCGTTTCGCAAGCCGGACACGCAGCAACAGGTATATATATGTATATGTATATGTATATACAAGAGAGAGAGAGAGAGAGAGAGAGAGAGAGAGAGAGAGAGAAAGAGAAGGTATTTAGTTAGGTACGTACACCTGTTCGTTGCACAGACGATCGACCGCTCGACCGACCGACCGACCGACCGACCGACCGACCAACAGACCGAACGAACGAACGAACGATCGATCTACCCGTTGATCGAGACTCTATCTCCAATCGATATTGAGCTCGCCACCGACTATTTACGCTTTCAGATTTTACTCGATGATAGCTCGTTTATCGAAACGTACAATCGGCTCGAGTTTATATTTCGATTTATATAATCGATGCATCTTCCCCAGATATCGTCGATCTTTCTTTCCTACAATACGATTTCACTCGGCATCCATGTTAAATGTCATTCTTGTCGACGCAATCCAAACGCTTTAGCACACATTGCGCCACTTCGTTTCTTCGTTTACAGTTTGTAAGCAAGTTTGCAAATCGCGACCTTTAGCTACTGCTTCTTAAGAGCAATAGAGAGAAAGAGAGAGAGGGAGGGAGGGAGGAAGAGTGAGATAGAAAATAGGAAAATAATGGAAGGTGCAGATGGCGGGTGCATCCAGTCGTTGTCGTTCGTGGCACGTTTACCGGATTCGGCCTTACCACGAAGAAATCCTTTCTTCGAAAGGTTCGGAGCATCGAAAGGGGTCGGAGGGCACACGAAGACTCGCGTTAGAAACGAAGAGGAAGACGCTTCTCTCACGACGCCGTTATACGACGTCGTAGCCCGAGGGCCATTACGCTTTTACGACTCTTTCATGTAATCGTCGAGCTCGTGAACTTTTACGAGTTAGAACGGAGATCGCCTCGTCGCCCGTCAAGCGTTTCCTTCGGTTTACATCGATCCACCCGTTACACTTGTACGTACATTTATTTATATGTATATATATATATATATACATATATATATGTATGTGTATGTGTGTGTATGTACACACACAAGTATGAGTATATATAAGTAGCTACGTGCTGTGCACAAGTTCTCCCCCCGAAATTTTAGCTTTTTCGAAAGATGCGTAAATTATACAAGACGAAGAGATTTTCAAAGGAATCACTCGTTTTATGAACGTTTTTCGTTTCAACGCGCGTAGTAAGAGGAGCCGAGAAACGTCTAACGTGAAATCGATTCGTTTCAAAACGGGATCGTTACAAAGTTCGTAATCGATGTCGAGTGTTGATTTAATAATCGGGGTTCGAGCGACTCGGGAGAAACGAGTTATTACGATGTAGGAAAGATGGTAGAAGGAGAGAGAGAGAGAATGGGTGAGTGAGGAGAATCCATTAAGAATTCTATTCAAGCGATTCCATTCGACGAAGCTTCTCTTTTACTTCGAACTACTGGCGTTCTATCGATTTATATCATACATATTGAATCTGGCCTTTGCGATGCGAGTTATCGATGAAAAGTAGCGGAAAACATTCGCTTATAAAGAGATGGAAAAATGTACAAAAATATCGTTTTCACGATTCATTATATTTCCGTTTCGTTTTCTTTCTTTTTTTCTTTCTTTCTCTCTCTCTCTCTCTCTCTCTCCCCATTTCTAATTCTAGAAAGATTATGTGCAATTGGGAGGAAGGTCTATTATCGATTTGGAGATAGGTAACGTATCGAGCGGCGATTTACGCGAGAGAAAGTTGATTGTAAAACGCGACAAAGAGCATTGACGCGATGGTTTATGAGCATACAAGTATACATGTAGGGAGAGCGCCGTTAACTTTACCATCTCGTTTACGCTTCGTCGAATTTACACGATCGCTTCATTACGCGAATACGCATATCTTGCGCGCGAACAACGTTCCACGCATAGTAGTAGGTAAACTATCAACGCGTCGACTAGGCTCAAGCTAGTTTCACTTTTCTCAATAATTTTCTCGTAAACTCGTAGAAGAAATCGAATATGGAACGAAATCGAAGACAAAATTCTACCTTCCTCGTGTCTCAGTCCTTTTACGTATTGGATTCTTTTAAGGGCACGCTTTTCGCACGGTATTCGAGGTATCGAAGGTCGATCGGAGTACGAGATAAGGGTCCATCGAAAGAGAACGCGTAAAGGGGATCCATTAGATTCTTTCTCTCTCTCTCTCCCCTCCCCTCCTCTTCTTTACTAGTCTATCTACTCGAGATATTGATCGCGATCGATATCGTCCATTTATTCGAGAACGTACAGCCATGGAATCGTTTTCATCGTTCGGAGGATCTCGGGTTCGGGTAACATCAAAGAAACGAGTTCTCTCAGGGCAAACAATGGCCATCTCTCTCTTTCTCTCCTTCATACTCGGTCGGTACTTTTTGCGCTCGTAACTCGGCTTTGACGTGGAAAGAAGGGGGAGCCGTGGAAATCTAATAACGATAAGCGTAAAGTTGACCCTTTATTACTGGCAACGCGCGCTACTTCTCGCGCTTATGAAAGAATCGGAATTAACGTTAAACTTCCTTTTTTTCTTTCTTCTTCGTCTCCCTTCCTTCCTTCCTTCATTCTTTTTCTTTTTCTATTATTATTCTCTATTTCTATCTCTCTTTTTCTTCGTTCACCTTCCTTTAGATCTTTAAAAACCGTTTTAGGCTCTGGTTTATGGAAGGTGGAGATAGCGTTGAATAGATAGTAACTTTGTTTTACGACGACTTAATAAAAAGCTAAGGAAAGCGCGTTAAACTTCTCGGGGATTTGTATTTTCTTAAGAATGCTAAGACTAAGGAAAAAAGAGGAAGCGTAATAACGTTTCTTTAGTTTTCTTTTTCAGATTGACGCGTTCGTCAGTAAAATATTATTGTTGTATTAATATTTTAATTGCTAGTAAAACCGTGGAAATAAAAAAGAGGAAACAAGCAAGGAAAGAGATTAACGATGATACTACGCCGGTACGTAAGTCGACGAATATCATTGAAGCGTGTTCCGGTTAGTTGGAAGCATCGAATTGCATCACACTCGTCGTCCTTGCGGCGAAATGAGTAGATAAATGCGGCTCGAATGCAGTAGGAAAGAGAGCGTAATAAAGAGTAAAAACTGCGGCTCGTTGAATGCGCGAGCGTGAAATTACGCGTGTAGCGTGAAAAATTGGAAGAAAAAGAGAGAGAGAGAGAGAGAGAGAAGTAGAATACGTGAAAAAGGATTCTCAATGGGGATAATAATAATTGGTAGTTGCGTTCTCGAATGTATACGCGCAAAGAGAAATTATCGTTGAATTTTCATCGCCTTCCTCGATTTTTCCATAAAACACGGAACCATGAGGATAGAAGTCTCTCCTATTAAATGCATCCTCGCTAAAGTGACGTTCTCGGTCTCTCGCGATAATTAAGATCGTGACCTCGGTTCCGACGGAGCTCGCTGCTACCGGGGAAAGTCTATTAATTAAAGGCCAATTACTTCGGTGAAACGACGACGACGACGACGACGACGACGACGACGAAGAAGACGACGACGATCCTCCGCAAGCTACGCCACAGTTCCACCACCGTCTCGTTGCCTTTCTTAATCAGCCTCTTTCCACTTTCCCCTTCCACGTTATCTCTCTTCTCCATTTCCCTTTCCCGGTCTTTCGCAAGTCCCCCACGAAATACCGACTCTTTCTCCTGTTCTCTCGCTGAATTTCACGATATTTGGCGAGCTTAATGCTCGTTACACGCCTCGCTCCGTGGCATCCTCGTCGCTTAACGCTTCTGCCCACGCCTCTTGGATTAAATTCCCAAACGAGCGTTATTCCGGCTGCTGGGATGAAACTTAGTGACACTTTGTTTACGCTCATGGTGAACTCGGAGCAACGATTAAATTAATTATTAATATTTCTCATTTCGATAGAGATATTATATATCGACATGGAATAGGCCAAACAAATGTCGCTTTTTTTTCCCCCTTTCGAAATTTCAACTTGAAAATGTAGGAAATAATTTTGAAAAGTACTTTTATTTTTCTCGATATCCAGGCTCCTTGCAGAGACACACAGTTTTATAACAAGTTACTCTCTGTAGGTCGAAGCGCAAGGTTTTACGATCGACAAAGCAGTAAAGACCGCCCGACGAGATGACCGTATAACATTCTTTCTCTTCTCGGAGAAATAAAGCGATGGTTGTATAGTACGCTCGTTAAAATAGCAAACTATGAAATTTTATTCCACATCTACCACGACCATTGCTTCTCTCTCTCTCTCTCTCTCTCTCTCTCTTTTGTTTCCTCCTTTTTTCTCCAGTTTGTAGTAAACTCGCGCGAGCTAAACGCAGTCTCGCGCTCTTTTTGCGGGCCGCCGGTAGCACTGGTACAACTCGGTGCCAACCAGATATCAACAGTTACTCCTTTTTTTTCCTGGTCCTGTAGCGTTGCACTTTTATCGTCCACTTTACCGTCGTGCCTATGAAATCTGCGGCGAGCGCCGGCAACAAACGGCGAATCGCGATTCGCGGCTCTCAATGGCGCGAGAGTTGTAACAAAAAGCCGAGGGTAGAGTGTCGAATCGACTCTCCTCTCTCTTCCCTTTTTCTCTCTTGCTCTCTTCGACGCGCGTTCGATGTTTTGCGTTAGTTGTTTTAGAAAAGCCAATGGTTCAAAGAGAACCGTTCGTTTTCTATTTCGATTAAACAATTACCGAGGCGCCGATCGATGTACAAACGGTTTGTCGCATTGTTCCGACTATTGACACATATTTACCTAGAAAGAACAAACGAAATATCTTCCATATTGATCCTAGTCGAAAAATTTGAATCGATGGAAGAACCCCTGCCTTGGCTGGCTGTAGACGCGCTTGAATTAGTTAAAGCGAATGCCGACGACGGGCTCTTGTACACACGATGTAGAAACGATGTTACGAGAAACCGGTCTTGGATCGCCGCCGGAATCAGCAGCTCTGAAACTCGCGTGAGATCCTTTAGTGTGGTAGAAAGATGGAGAGGAATGGGGGACGTGGGGAACCAAACGACTACTTCCTTTTCTTCCTATTTTCCTTTCTCTTCCTCCTTCTCGTTTTCTCATTTACTCGACGCCACGCCGTTTATCCCTTCTCCCTTTCTTCCTCTCCTCTCCTCTCCTCTCTTTTCTCTTCGTGCTCGCCGTGGTCTCGCATTACAGCTCAATTTGGTCCGCTTTCCGTAATCTCCTAATCTCGTTCGATCGATGTAATCTCGACTCGGCAGTCCATGTCGGCTATTTTAAAGATACTTTTCGAGGAGAGAGAGAGAGAGAGAGAGAGAGAGGGAGGGAGGGACAGGGAGGGATGCTTTTTAAGAGACTCGTTTTTAAATTTAAGCAGCCTATCGATTTTCTCGCGCTCCAGATAATTCCATCCGGATTCGGAAACACTCCTCGACAGATCGATAATGCTAATCGGATTACTCGGTGTATGTTTTGTAATCGCTTCTTTACGTTCGATGAATAATAATTTATGTCATACGTAGTTATCTTTCGCCATTCATAAGTTTTCATGATAAGTTTGTCTGATATACAAAAACAAAAAATCATATACAAAAGTTATGTTAATGAAACTGTTTACTTTTCTTGTTTTTTTTCGTTTTTTTTCCAGTACTACGAGATGTCGTACGGGCTCAACGTGGAGATGCATAAACAAGTGAGTAGTTAAAAAATTCATATAAGTATATTTACGAAGATAAGTATAACTTTACTAGTCGCGATGCATGAGCACGCGTGACGTCAAATGCTTGACTTATTAATCGGTCGGCCTAACTCGTGGCGCGCAACGCTTTAATCCAAAATTAAAGGGCCGAACGAGAAGAGGAAGCTCGGATTAGAAGGGTGATATCCGAACCCTCGGGGTCGTGGCTATTGAATAAATATGTAAACAAGGTAATAACATGCAAATAGCATGGTGACCTTCTTGGCGAACGGCTTTCTCTTCGTTGAAGATCGTGAAAAGCTCGCCGGAAAGAATAGTAGAGTGGGCTTTCGGGAGTTCCACAAGAGAAATTATTCAATCCCGTCGTTCTCGAGAACAATTTCCCGTCGAATCGACTAGTGGAACGAATGCCGACATTTATTCTTAAGATCATTTAAAGATTTCTTCTTTTTATTTTTTCTTTATATACTCTTGAACGAGTATAAAATGTGTTCGTATACGAGAAGATTGCGATCATAACTTTCAGGTTTTTCATCGATTATTTTCGACCGGGACGAAAATTGCGGCTTTCGGTGTACAAAGGTGAGGAGATTGCGCTTTGATATAACTTTTGATATACCCTTAGACTACGTTCAAATACGTTCGAATATAAATCGTCGATATCTTTCGGATAAACTTCTACATACGTACGATTCCAAGAGGGGAAATTTATTTCAAGATGAGTTTCATTCGCGACGCACAGCCAAGGTATATTAGATAGCTTTTATATCTTTTTATCCGAGAGAACGTTCGATTACGCGCGTGTACCATCTTTACCTTCATTTTCAACGCCTTCTTTATTTTCTTTTTCTCTTCCTTTTTTCTTTTCCTCGTTCTTTCCTCGCGGTCGAGATTTATCGCGCAAACGAGAAAGCTAGGATAGAGAGGATGGACGATTTATTTTTTCTTTTTTTTTTCTTTTTTTTTTTTTCTCACACTTTTCTTTTTTCGAGCAAAAAACGCGCCTTCTCTTCCATCTCGCAGGAGTGCTAGGTAGAAAATTTATTAGGTTCGCGTTAATATCCCGACGAAAAGGTGGCCTGTGGATGTTGGTAAAAAGATGTCGGAGCCTAAAGCGACGGTTTTACGTAAAAAGCGTGCGCGTATACGAGATAGATAGAGAGAGCGAGAGAGAGAGAGAGAGAGAGAGAGAGAGAGAGAGAGAGAGAGAGAGAGTGCGGCTTTTCGTAGTGCGCGGAAGGCTCATAAATATCGTCACGGATTATTTAAAGGAGGCGAGAGCGTACGGCAAGCATACGATGTATGCCCGGGACGAGAACATCTTTCCAAGTCGCACAAAATCTCGATCACGAACTCGCGAAGATAAATAGCCCTCCTCCCTCCTCTCTTTTGTTTCTTTTTCTTCTCCTTTGGGCCTGCGCTCTCATTTCATCTCTTTCTCTCTTTTCACCTCCCTTCCATCTGAATTATACTACCTCCTTCTTTCCTTAACTCGCCTTCTTCGTCGTTGTCGTCGTCATCGTCGTCGTCGTCGTCGTCGTCGTCGTCGTCGTTGTCGTCGTCGTCGTCGTCGTCGTCGTAGTAGTCGACGTGCCAGGAATAATGTTCGCGTTTATTGAATATTTAGCAGTCGGCCCCGTTATTTCCTCCTTCTTCCTTCTCCATCTCTGTCTCTTTCATTCTCAAGCACGATTTCCTCCTTCTTTTCTTCTTATTCCGGGCGGATGCGCCCCGCAAATCGTAAATCGGACTTCGTGTCGGCCGGGCGAAAGAGAGTTCGCTCTCTTAGCTCGAACCCTCCTTTTCTCTTTTTCTTTCTTTCTCCTCCTCCTCCGTCTCTTCTCTTCTATATTTCCCTACCTACTCGAGCAAGACACAGGAGTAAAGAAGAAATGGCACGGGACGATTCATAAATTAGCCGACGGTCGTGCGGATCGAAACTAAAAGAGAGAATCGTCGTGGAATAGTCGAAGAGTGAAGAGAGAGATAGAATAGAAAGAGAGACATTTTTCTGAAGGGGAATGGCCACGCTATTCTTTCTAAAAGAAGAAACACGAATTCCATTTTATTTTCTTTCTTTCTTTCTTTCTTCTTTTCTTTTTCTTTTTTTTTTTTTCACATTGACACGTCACACATGTGTTCTTTCGCGACTACGTACCAGCGAGTAATTTGTACAGTTTACAAATCAAGCGATTCGACCACGTAGTTTACGAGAAAACTCGTGCATCATCGTATACGATGCTCTTCCTATTTTTCGAGATTTCGCGTTAAGCGACGATCGCGAGAACGATGACGATGATAATAAAACGAAAAGTACGACGTGTCGAATGGGGAGTGAATCGCGTTTCCGAATACAAAGGGGATGGCGAACGCAAAAGAGAGAGAGAGAGAGAGAGAGTGAGGAAGGGTTGGGGGAGTTGCGAAAGGGCAAAATATTTCCCCCTTCGCTCGTGAAACGTCGAATGAAATTTATCGAGGTATACCGGGGCCGAGTGGGTGAACGTATTAATCGACCGACTCTGCTCGATGTAAGTGTCGATGTAAACGCGACCCGCTATCACAACGACGCGTAATTAACGCGGGGTAATGCTTGACAATTACCGTCATCGTCATCATTCATCCGGCCGGTGCGCTCCGACCTGTTACGTTTTCCCCATCCTCCCTTTCCTCTATTTCTCGACACTTGTGCCACGCTAAATAATCGTCCGTGACCGACACGCTTCGCGCTCCGACGAGTTTTAACTCTTTTTTTTTTTTTCTTCTTTTTTTTTCGTCTTTTTTTTCCTCTGTCCTTTTTATCGCGTAATTAAGTACGATAGCTGGCGCATTTCCGGAGATAATTAGAGTATCAAAGTTTCTTCCGTGACACATTTTCTGATGACTACGTTTAAGTCCGAAGAAAATGAAAAGAAAAAAATAAAGAAAGAAAGAAAAGTTGTAAAAGGAAATTCGTGCAATCTCTGTGTGTCGGATAAAAGATGGACCGTTTTGATATTTCATCCGCAGTCGTTATTTATTACGCGCCGATGAAGCGAGGTTTCTCTCTCTCTCTCTCTCTCTCTCTATCTATCTATCTTTATCTCTCTCGGACTTTGATATCGTTCGATTTTTATTTATCGTTTCGCATCACGGAACGACGATCACGGTCGCACGCTGGGTTTTTATTGCGGCGCGACGATCACCGGGACTCGGTCCCGTTTTTATTTGCAGGAAGCGACGCGTATTGTAAATGTTTTCGGGCATTACTCTCGATTTTACTAACGCTATTACCAGCGATTCCGGGGCGCTCTGCAATACGTGTCGGGCAGTTGGAAAATTCACGCATGAAAAGTACCGACGGCCACCGCGAGTGATTCGATTTCGTTGTTTTGCGTCCGATTCGCTGCTTCCCATTCCCTTACCCTCTTCCTCCCGGTCGCTCTTCTGGTTACCATCACTATCAACGGCAGCAGTAGCAGCAGCAGCAGCAGCAGCAGCAGCAGCACACCGGCAGCGTCACCCTCGCTCGTTCTCTCGCTTGTCTCTCTATCCACCCCATATAGTTCGCTCATTATTCATTTATCGGTTTAACGAGCACGTCCGCGAAAAAGCGCCACAGAATATTGGCCGGTCGATAGCGTAGAATCGGCCTTTTCGAGGACGACGCGTCCTGTCCGTTCCGCCATACCCAACGAGAACGCTCCCCCCTCTCTCTCCCCCTCCTCTTTCTCTCTCTCTTTTCTCTTTTTTTTAATTTGAATTTGCTCGCGGTCCACGACGACCAAATTAGTCCATTTCAAAGTCCGGTACAAAACGAGAATCGAAACGAATCGATTGTTACTCGTTCGAATAATCTTGTCTGCGGTGGGATTATTAATTCGCCGATAAAAGAAGGATTTTCCATCGGCGATCCCACTGTTTCCTTCTCTTCTCCCCCCTCTCTCTCTCTCTCTCTTTCTACTGCTCGGCAGAAAAAAGAGATGAAGAAAAAATTCGTTGATACTTTTGGAGAAGCAGATGACGACAGTTTATCGCCTTTTTACGATGAATAACGAATTCGTCGTTCTCTTGTAGTTGCGACGAACTCAAAGGAGTAGTAATTCGTGATATGCTGAGGTCGAGGTTGGCTGAGTCCCTTCGTCGCGTGGAGCTTCGACTAGAGCCCGTTTTCAATCTCCCCTGAATGACCGCAAATCTAGGCTTCATTAATTTCGCGGCGTACCACCCCGAAAAAGCATGCTCGAGGAGAGGAATCTCGTCAGGTGCTTCATGAATAACCTCTCGAAAGCGTCCGACGCGCAATGCGATGCTCCCTCCCTCAAAAACTTCCCTCTCTATCCTACTATCATCGGTACTCGCGAGAGGGGTGACTTTAAGCTGGTACGGCAGCGAGCGCGCGCGCACGTACACACGCACACACACACGCACCCGTTACCAGCTCTCGTTTTTTCCACCTTTTTATTGTGTCTGCAGCAGCAGCAGCAACGTCGCTGCTTCGGTCCCCGTGTCTACATAGGAGAGAGATAGAGATAGAGATAAATAGAGATAGATAAAGAGAGAGAGAGAGAGAGAGAGAGAGAGAGAGAGAGAGAGAGAATGCGTGCGCGCGCGCACATGAGTATGTAGAGAGGAGCAGAGAAGCAGAGTGAAAGAGAGCAGATGGAGGTTGCAAAAGAAGAGAGAGAGAGAAAAAGGGCGAGGTCGAGAGGAACGAGCGAACGGGTGGAAAACGCGATGCATCCTGGAGGGTGGGAGGATAGGTAGGGGCGAGTGGTGTGGCTGCCGACGAGGGAGGCTGGTTTCACAGGCTCGCTGCCGCGCTCTGTGGTCGGGGAAAAAACGAAGAGCAAAATTCGCTATCGGAAAAATCGAGCCATTCGCCCCTCCACGGTCCCCCTCTACGGTCCCTCCACGGTCCCCTCCAGGGCCACTCCTCCATCTCCCATACACGCGTCTACTACGCGCCAGCCTCTCTTTTCTCTCTGTCTGCCTTAGCCGAGCATACTCTCTCCAACCATCTCCATCCCGTATTCCGCTCGTCCATTTCATTCTCTTCCTCTCGCCCCAGAACCCCTTTACGAAGCGACTGTGTTTGTATGCGCGTACACGTGCGCGCGTTGTGTGGCTTGGCGTGGCCGCGGAGGAACGAGTCGCAATATGTGCACGATAAAATATACACAGAAATGTCTACCAGCCGCGGCGCGCACGTTTCTACATTCTTTTTATCCTTCGCCGTATTTCGTCCGCCGCGTCTATACGTGTAGGTACATGTACGTTTGTGCGCGCATGTGTATTATATAGATAGATGGATGGATAGATAGATAGATAGATAGATGGAGAGAGAGAGCGAGAGAGAGAGAGAGAGAAAGAGGGAGGGAGAGAACGCGCATGTGTTATTCTTTCAGCACGGTGGTATTCGCAGTACGAAGCGGGCCACCACGTATTCGATACACGTCTTCTCTCGGCGCTCGCGATCTCCCAACACGATAAGTTCTTTCAACCGACACCGGCTTCGATCCTCTCTTTCTCTTTCTCTCTTTTGCTCTCCTTTAGACTGCTACACCGCCCAACAACAAACACATACAAACATATATTCGCACACCTATCCGAGCGTCCGTGTGACGAGTGAATTTTTTGCTTCACTACCGGAGGAAGAATGCTGCACGGAGACGATGCGAGATACGAAAAGGTTTTATCCGGGGCAGCTCGGCTGCCTGGAAATACCGCGTACTGAATTGAGAGCGACTCTCTTTTCCACGAATAGAAAGAGAGTCAGAGGTTGGGAGGAGCGAGAGGAGGAGAAGCTAATGCCGATATTTCCCAGCTAGACGAATGCATCCACTCGAGCGATGCGCTTCCTGCGAGGTTATCCCCACCTTTTTCTCTCTTTCTCTCTCTCTCTTTCTCTCTCAAACTTTCTCTCTATTAGCTTTGACGCGTGACTCGTCTCTCCGTCGCGAAAATGCAGAGAGCCGTCCCTTTATGAAAATTTCGTCTAAGCTACACGAGCAACGCGAGAACCGGCTTTGAAATTTTCTAAAAAGGAAACCCCGACGAATCGAAACGCGTTTTATTGGGTGGTACGACGAACGCTGGCTGATTTTTAATTACCGTCGGAGCTCGTTTCGCAGAGGACCTCGATATTCGTTCCATCGACGAAGAAAGAAGAAAAAGAAGAAGAAGAAAAAAAAACACCAATACCGCGATCCTTATCGGGACGAAACGCTTTGACGAAAACTTCGCAAAGAGTCGCGTAAACGGCATGAATTTTCATCACGCGTCGTTTCCTTTTTATATCGAATTCAAGATTCAGGAAGTACCTACTACTCAGAGCCGCTCGAGGGAGAAATACGGAAGAGAAAGAGAGAGAGAGAGAGAGAGAGAGGACTCGCTTAATTCTCGCGTCTTCGAATGGGTACTTAAATTTCTTGCTTTTCTAGCCCAAGCATCCTCCGACATACCGTCGTAGGTCGTTAACTTTGTTGGAAAGGGCTACTAAGAAGGAGGGTGCTCTTCGTCCGTTCTCCGAAAGACCCTTCGGAGGTAGTAGTATCACCGCACAGCTCCAAATATTCTTCTCGCGTTAAGCTTCGGACGTCGCCGTAACTACCCCAGGAGCGCGTTGGGGGATCGCTTTTATAGCTCGCAGAACTTTTACGAGGAGTCCTCTACTTTTGCGTTCACCGCGAGAGAAACTCATCCTTTTTTCTTTATTTTTACCTCGGTTCAAATTTGTGAACGAGTTTCTTCTACGCTTACATTTACGAGTCTCGAGTTTTTTCTTTTTTCTTCTTCTTTTTTTTTTTTTTTTGTACTTTCCTGCTTTGCCAAAGTACCCACATTTAATGATACTACCTAGGTGTAATATCATTTCATTTCTAACATCGATACGATATATACCATTTGTTTTAACGAAACGATACCCCTGCGAAAAGAGAAAAGGATCTACGCCGTGGGCTTATTTACGCTCTATCTAACGGCAAGTCTCCGAGCTCTCCTTCCTTCGCTTTATGTTCGTTGCTTTACACTTTTATATCGATGCCCTGACGTTAGCGTTATGCCGGCTATCAACGAGAGAGCTAAAACCCTCCGACCTTCTCCATAGTCACGGGGGTGTCGTTAAGAGATCGCCGCTTACTATCCTCCTTCTTTTTCCCGTTATTCCCTTAGGAAAACCCTTTTCCATGGATACGTAGTAACTCGAAACGACGAGCGAAGGACGATAAAAAAAGAAAAAAGGAAGAAAAAAAACGTATACAACGATCGCATTCGATAAGATCGTTTCCTTTTACTCGATCCCAAGGTCGATTTACATGTTACGATTTTCAAGAGTCATCATAAAAGAAAGGATGATAAAGAAAAGAAATACCTACGGGTGTGTTTCGTCGAGAACTAATTAGTGACACGCGCGCGCGCGGGATAATCCATTTACGTTTGAATAATCAGAGAGAACGATCACTCGACATTTATCGTCGAAGCGTGGCTCCAAGCGTGTTATCGTTGTTGTTCTCTCGTTGCTGTTCGCAATGAATCATGAGAATTTAATCGTACCGCCAAAACCGGCCGAGACTTTCCAATTAATCGAGACGTCCTTTCAGGTGGGCTTTATTCCTCCCGCGTTAAGTTAATTATATCCTGTGGGCTAACCTCTAGGACGACGGTCTTGTTTTCCTCTATGTTCATCGTGGAATTACGAAGGGTCGCTCGTCGACTATAATTCCTTGGGTATTTCGGTGGTGGGCGTGCGGTGTGCTGCTACCGCTCGTAAAGTCGCGTTCACAATGTGAATTCTCGTCTCGTCGACTCTGCGACGTCGTCGACATCGTTGTCCTTGTCTTCCTTGTCGCGTCGTGCAAACGAGCCTGAGGCGACCGGCTGTCGGATGAGAGAGAGAGAGAGAGAGAGGCGGGGGGAGAGCAAGAGGTGCGCAAGAGGAACGCAAGTGAGGGAGAGATAGAAAACTTAACGAGGGCGCCAGGGAAAAGGGTGTTCTTGCTCGGAGTCACGGCACTAATTTGCTCGCTTCGTGGCACAGCGGATATCATTCCGGCGTGTTTTCAGCGCCTCCGCGTTAATTACCGCGGTCGTATTTGCGTCGACTAAGATGGAAACGAGTCTTATACAATCGTCTACAACACTCCTACTTCTCCCTGTTTTGTCTTATTTTTTTTTCCTTATCTTTTCTTTTTTTTTTCTTTTTTTCGAACGACGTTTCAATGACTACTCCCAATGAGTATTCTCCCTTTACCGTTTCTTTTTCACCATCTACCAAAATAAACAAGAAGTTATTTTTAAATTTAACAAACGCCCACGCGTATGCACGAACGCACGCATACATTTTGAAAGACATTTAATCACAGAATCCTCAAGCTCTACGATTCATATTGGAACACTTGAAATCGATTTAATCGGCAATAATCTGTAACACGAGCGAAGGGATAGCGTACTCGAACTCGAAATCGAGAGGCCAAAGTGTAGGGCGAGGAGATAGAGGTCGGCTCTGGCGGCTAGTCCGTTAATGTTTAGCGCAATCAGCGATAATGGCGGTCTATGGCGCGTTTAATCAAGGCAGTAGTCCGTTGCGGCTTGTGGTTCGAAAGCGGCCGCCTGGCCCACGGTGCAAAGGAAAGGGCTTGGCGTGAGGGTGAGTGCATTGGAGTGTGCACGGGAGAGAGCGAGAGCAAGAGAGAGGGGGAGAGAGAGACAGTAAGAGGGTAGGATATATCAGGTGGGCTTAGTGGTCTCTGCTGGCCTCGCATCGTCTCGACCAGAGAGTGCCCACCGTACCTCTACACACGAATGTATCGTTGTTCGTGTTTGCGGCCAGGATCGCCAACAGACCGGACTGTCCCTCTCTCCCTCTCTCTCTCTCTCTCGCTCTCTATATATCTTCCCTTTCTCTTTAGCCGATCGAAGCTACTCGCTCGCTTGCGGTCAAAACGCCGCGAACTCTCCTACTCGTCCATCAGTTCTCTATACGGCTATATACCTCTATTGCTGGTGATTGTTTGGCTAGGTAGTCTGTGTGCACCGACCACGGAGGAGGATCTTTACACGAATTTCATGAAAATGTTTGTTCAAAGTCAAAGATCGGGAGATGGTTCTGATATTCTCTTAAGATAACAAACTTAAAGTATCCTTTGTAGATTCGTAGACAAATTCGGATTTTGAAATTTTGTGTTACTAGACGCTACTCATTTAATGGAATTTCGAGCCGACAAGATGGAAACGTTAGAAGAGCATGGAGAGAAGGGCTGAGGAAGCCGCTGGAACGGCACGACAGTCTTCGGGTAAACGAGCAGCCGTATATAAACGACCAATTAGGAATGCCGTAACAGCGATACGAGCTCGTAACGCTCGGGAGCGTCTTCGTAACTCGGCAATCTCTTGGCAGCCTTAGCAAGCTTCCCTCCTAACACCTACCGGTACATCCCTCCTAATAGCTGGGCGAAGCCAACCCGTTGTTATTGGCTGCTGGCACCGGCAGAAGCTCTCGCAATAGCACCTTTCTCTCTCTCTCTCTCTCTCTCTCTCTCTCTCTCTCTCTCTCTCTCTCCTTCTCTCTTCTCCTCCTCCTCTCACTCCCTCGTCTAATATCCTGAGTGGCGCTTATTTGCCGGCCGTAACCCACTAACACGTTGATCGATCGTTCTCTCGTTCTCTTTCGGAAGGACGACGAAGGGGAAGATTACTAGGAAGACGACTTCTGGAGACCCGTGCGGTAAGAGTGGAATCGAGAGAGGTGGAAGGGGAGGCCGACGGGTAATTAGATACTCGAAGGTAATCGACATTCTCGAGTAACCGCCTACGCTGGCGAGCTCGGGCTTGTCCGTACAAGAGCCAGGGATTCTGTGTACATCGTGTAAGCCTTATTAACGTCGATTGATTTTACTCGATCGTTTAACGCTTAACGATAATCATTTGTTCCCTCGAATTCAACGTTCAATTGAAATCCTTCATGCATCTCAAGTCGAGTTTCGATCGATCTTCATTTTACCATTGTATGTACAAATATTTTTTACTCTCGAAGAATGGAAAAAAATACAAGTGGCTATAAATTCACTTCTCTTCCAGCGGCATCGATTTGTTTCGGTCAACCCGAAGGCCGATACGTCGGCGGACACCCGGTGTATCGAAGTATCACGGGGGGTCGAGCCACTCGAATAGAGAAGAGTGGAGACTGAGTGAGAGAGAGAGAGAGAGAGAGGGAGAGAGAGAGAGAGAGAGAGAGAGAGGAATACTCGAGTGCTGAGACAGCACTCCGACGTTCAAACATCCAAACATCCTGATCTTTCGCCGTCTGTTGGATCCTCCCCCTCTTCCTCATCCTCCTGCTTCCCCTACCTTTTCTCTTACCCTCCTTTGCCTCCTCTCGGCCGTGAAGCTCGAGTGGCCACTTATCCTCCTCCATCGCTCCTTCTTCCGTCTTCATTCCCGACCTCGTAGTAGGCCCACTTCACTTCCCATCTTCTCTCTTCGCCTCTCTCTCTCTCTCTCTCTCTCTCTCTCTCTCTCTTTCTCTCGGTCTCTCCCTTTCTTTCTATCTACCTATCACTCTCTACATTCTACCTTTAGCCGCTCCTCGTCTCGTATTCGCGATTATAGTGCAACTCGTTGATGGCAAAGCTTCCAGGTGTGGGTAACGTTTCTACGTAGGTGTTCGTCTGTGTAGTCGAGTCTTCCTATATATATATATATATATATATATATATATATATATATATATATATATACTCTTCTCTCTCCTCCATCTCTTTCTCCCTCTCTCATCCCATCTTTCTCCGTCGAAAGCAGAAGAGGGTGGGTATAGACGTTGGTGCACACGTACGAGGGGTGTCTACGTTCTCTAAACGGCGACCACTTCAAGTCAGCCCACTCCACGAAGCAGCAACCACGATGAACCCCCGGAATTGATTGCAGCCTGTTTACCCTCGAACGTTCGCACATAATGGCCGGCCCTCCTCCGCATTGTCGATTGCTCTTCGTCTTCGGTGGCTGCCTCGGCACGAACCCCCAAAGACCTACACTACTACTGGCAGCATTGCCAACACTGCACCAACACTCGATCTATATGTGTGCACTCTCGTGTAAGCTTCTCTTCGTCCTTTGCAATTCGTTCGTCATCGATCCGAGGCGCTGCTGCAGTCTTCGTCTGCGGAAGAGATCGTTTGATCCAGATGCAATCGAATCTGTTTTTCAGTACCTCTTCGTTCCTCATTTCGTTCGTATTCGTTCGTTTTCTTTTATGCAAAGGCTGCCTTTTCGTGATCGGCTCTTTGAAAACGATTTTTCATCATTTTTCTTTCATCTTATTTTTCTCTATCTATTGCAGTCTTTTTGAAATTTTCGAAAGAAAAATAGAGAGAGAGAGAGAGAGAGAGAGAGAGAGAGAGAGAGAGAGAGAAAGAGAGAGCGAGAGAAAAAGAGAGAGAAGAATCGTTAACGAATAGAGGAAAGATCGAGGTTGCGATTTAATCAAACTAATCGAGTTACGTTCGCGTTTTGCATGAGATTTGTAATCTCGGTATGATATCTTAATTTCCATGCTCGCGGGGTATATATGTAGATAGGTATATCTAGGTATGTATGTAAGTCTAGATATGTATGTACATACATATCGGTGGGCGGCAAGATTTCTCGTCGCAGCTGTTTAACTTCGGAAACTGCGGGCGTTTAGTCGTGGCTGAAATTTATACGCCCTCGAGCATTTCGTCGTATACAGTACTTACTTTATAGGTGTATCGCTTATACGTCGTGAGATGCTTTGCGGACAAATATGCCGCTCTCATATCTCGACCGAGTTAGCCGAGCTTTTCTTAATAAATTTCACGTTGGGAAAGGATATAGGAAATTATTTGCGAACACCCGGCGCGCTCTCTGTAACATCGATCGATACGCGAACACACAAAACGGATATTACGTTGGTCGGTTGTTAGTCGACCAGTTTTTCCGGACACGCGGAGGGTCGACGTTAATGATTTTCGCGCGCTCGTTTCGACGATCCTGTAATTATAATTTAATTACACGAGAGCCAGTAGACGAACGAACGGGACTGATTGCCCGTTATTTAAATGTTAAAATAATTAAGTGGACTGAGCGAACGCGTAGTCTCTTTTCTCTCTCTCTCTCTCTCTCCCTCTCTAACGAAAATGGGAGAGAAAGAGAGTGAAAGGATCAATGGAAAAAAATGAAGAGTAGAAAATCTCACGTTGACGAAAAAATGCGTTGCCGAACGTGTCATCGTCCAGTTCGCAATTACACGTTCCCTCTCTCTTTCTCTCTTTAATTCTCTGCTCTCGCGTACGCAGCCCACTTTACCAACCATTGCCCTCCATAGCGCAAATTCGTGGTGAAACCACCATCGTTCGCACCTTTCGTTCCAATAACCGGTATAGCCACGCTCGGAATTAGGAACGAGCTTTCGCATAAGTTACAGATTGGGATTATCATCGGAGAAAACATATAAAATGAAAAATAAAAATAAATCGCAAAATCGTGTCATTAGTTTTTTCCACAATCCACTCACATATCGTCGATATGATTTTGATTTTCAATTTGCAAACGAAGGGACGATGACTCGTTCATGCACATCCATAGATCGAAACTCATATACGATGGAACGATATTTCCGATTTCCCGTCGGTTAAAATAATTCGTTAGCAAGTCGACATTTAGCGAGTCGACGGGAGCTTCGTCATTTTTCCCCGGTGCGGACGAAAAGCCCGGAGGCGAACGAACGATACGAGAGAGAGAGAGAGAGAGAGAGAGAGAGAGAGAGAGAGAGAGAGAGAGAGAGACTGACCGAACAATGTCCACACTGAAACGAAATGTGACGCGAGTAGAGCACGGTTTGCAGCATCGAAAGCACCAAGCGCATAAAATTCCATCGAGGGGTAGTTTGTCCCGACCACCTTTCCCACCACCATCCCTCAGGCTCGTCCGTCGCATCACATCTCTCTCTCTCTCTCTCTCTCTCTCTCTCTCTCTCTCTCTCTCTCTCTCTCTCTCTTACGATCTATCTGTCTCTCTTCCGACAAGCAGCACCGCGGAAAATTAACCGAATGACAATAGCGAGTTCTAATATTTATACGAGCAATTTTCGACGCGGTTGCCTGGCAGCCTGCTCTCTACTACCATCGCTACGAGTCATCTCCGTGAGATCGCACGACTCTCTCCTCCCACTGTCCCATAAATCGTACTCACCTATGTACGTACGTCATGCAAGAGAATATCGTCTGAACCAGAGGACACGTACAAATTTTTACTCGTTCAACCAAAAGTATTTCCTCCATTTTTACATTTCTTTAGATACACGTACCAACGTAGATATTAATGTTATTAGGATTGTTACATTTTTTATGTCGGGTTAACCTGAAAAAAAATAGAGAGAAAGAAATATCAACGTCAAGGATTAATGGGACAGATGCGATCATCGAGGTTTCCAAGCCTTTCGGAATAGATAAACTGGTCGTTCGTTAGGGAAGAGGCAAATTGATTAAATCTAACTTCTGATGCGAGCGCCAGTCGCGTTACGATGGACAATGCTCGACGTAGAGCTTTCAGCGAGCAGGGTATAGAGTATTCCATCGATAGAGCCCACATATGGAGTAGACGTAGATATGTGTGCGTGAGGAGGTACCTTAATGCATACATGCGCGCGCGTGCACGCACACACACCCACACATACATATATACAGGAGAATAAGCTACGCCGTACATCCGGTATTCTCCGCAACCCGCGAAATATTGCAATCACGCGGACGTTAGCCGGGCTTTACAGCGAGTGCAGCCAGTGTATAGGGGCTTACCAGAAACCAGGGAGTTAGCCGAACACGTCGGTTTATTTGCTCGTACAGCATAATACCAGGAAAGTCCGACGAGCGCTGGAGCGGTGGAGGCGTTGGCGACGGCGGCGGTGGTAGTAGTGTCGATGGTGGAAGTGTGGCGGTGGTGTGGTGGTGTGGTGGTGATGGTGGTGGTGGCGGAGGCGGTGATGGAGCCAGTGGTGGTCGTTGGTTTACTCGTTAGAGCGAGTAACGTGCCGTTTTACGGGCGCGCAGGCGTTGCTTTATCTCTCTTTCTCACGCGCGCGCACACATACACACACACACACACACACACACAGAATCGTTCGCTCTCCTTCCTATTCTCGATGCAACGGTGTTACCGACGACGTGGTAGTAAGAGAGAGGAAGCAGAGCGTGGCTTTGTTGCCGCAAACTTTCGCTCCGTCGGAACACTCGCCGCTGACCCTTCAATTAAATGTTTCCAGATACACTCTAGAGCGTACTTCTCCGTTATTATAGCGTGGTTGCCCAACGAATTAAGGACTTTTATGGATGAGCTGGACTACGTCTGTTTCGTTATAAACTCGATATTTAATGTATCACGATCGGAAATACCAACTCTATATTTCAATACTCGATTATATTTATCTCTGTCGTATCTATTTTATTCTCTTCCTCTTTCTATCAATTTCGAAAGAACGACGACAATTCGTGGTATTCGTCAAGTTTCTCGACGCATATTGGAACATCGAGGTTACGATGAAGATCGTGGTACGAAGGAAGGCACGAAATAAGAGGGAGAAAGAGGAACGGATGGGAGTGAGGTGCTGAAAGAGCATTCGATGCACGTCACCGTTTTACAGGCGAAGAATTTTATCGGCGGCACTTCGTCGCTTTGCATTTTTATGCGAGGAGTGTTGCTGCCAGCTTTCAGGTATATATACCCGTCTATAATACATACGAAAGGCACCCGAGAGTGCTTGTACGTGGGCGCGCGCTCGCTCGCTCGTTCGTATACACACATACAGAAGCACGCTTGTATCGCATCGACTCTCTCTCTCTCTCTCTCTCTCGCGCGTAGCTGCCGTTGCCACTAAGGGGGCGAGATCGCGATGGTGGGTGTTGAGTACATGAGTATACTCGAGAGAGAGAGAGAGAGAGAGAGAGAGAGAGAGCACTTTGCAAGAGCTTCTTGCGGCTTTCGCGATATTACGAGCTCGGGCACCCATGCTTCCGTCTCGACGTGTCACGACCCCTCCCATGCTCCTTCAATTCCGGAAAGAACGAAACAGCCAGAGAAAAGATAATATGTGTAAAAGCCAAGCTTAAGCTTCTCCCATTTACACGTCGGATTTCCTCTTTTATCGATTCGTCGATTTTACGAATCTATCGCGAAATAATCGTGTCTGACATTTTATCATTGCCGTATATTCTTATTTTCTTTGAAATTAAATTTCATTGTTTTTACGCTACGATCACTGGAGATACAAAAAGAGAGATTATTAAAACGATTACGCGAACGCGCTCGATAAGAATCGACTAAAGCAAAAATTTTTTTCACCTTGCGAAAGAGATATCTTACGTATAACTCTGAACATTTTAACGAGTAATTCCGTCAGTCGTAGGTATTACTTCAAACAAAGAGCCGTTATCCCGCAGGAAAAGGCCGGGTTCGGACCAGCAATCTTCGTGGTCCAATTTGGCGTGGAAGAGAAAAATTCATTCCGAAAGAAGGGATTTTCATATCTCCGGTGTGAAATCCAGGACAATGAGAACCCACAGAACCCAAACTTACCCTCCATCTTTTTGTCTTTTCTATCTCCTTCCCAATCCTCTCACTCTCTCTCTCTCTCTCTCTCTCTCTCTCTCTCTCTTTATCTTTCCTTCTTCCTTTAGCACTCTCTCACCCTTGCCGCGCGCGGTAAAGCAACCACCCCCATTCATTATTTTCTTGGCTACCTCTCACCCAGGGAAAACTTCTCGGCAACGCAATTACGTCTGCAACGGGCTTTCTCTTTCTTTCCTTCTCCCCTCCTTCCTTTTGCCCCATCCTTCCTCCATTTCTTTCTTTTTTTCTTTTTTCCTTCCATCGCCTTCGCTTTTCTGGAACAAGTCATCCTTTACTCCACAATATCCCACCAAGCTATCTCCATCTCAGGAAATCTTCTTCGCGATACGCTATTTCGAGTTATATAGATAGAAACACCTTGCGACACCATGTTTTATATTAACGCTTCGTCTCGGAATTATCGAGCGTATCTACATAAATGTCCTCTAAACGCGTTATTACGACCGTTGTATTCGTCGATTTGAAGGCGCGAAAGTAAAAGAAAAACTTTGGAATGGGAAAAAGTAAAACGATATAAAACGTTGAAAAGACGCTCGTATTTACACACACATACAGACAATAAATTTTACAGACGACATTTTCCATTTTTCAAGCGCTCGTCCGTGACCCAGGATACTATGATGAAAGCGAGTATGGTCCCTTTTAATTACGTATTCCACGGAGCATAAAATTCATAATCGATGAAATTTGTTGGCTAGAGAAGGGAGCTCATCGAGTTAAGGCTTTTTTAAAGGCTCGTGGAAAGGGGAACGAAGAGAGAGGTTTGACCGAAACAAAAAGTTCCGTTCATCAACGTCGACGCGGTAGTAGAGCGCGAGCTCTCATGCATATGTATAGAGTTTGCGAGGTACGTTCACGACTCTCCTCTCTCTCTCTCTCTCTCTCTCTCTCTCTCTCTCTCTCTCTCTCTCTCTCTCTTCATCTCTCTGTCCGTCGTGCACTTTCATATGCGATGCTCGCGGATGGCTCGACTCATTTTCGCGTACGTTATAATTAGTAGCTTAATGACTGGCACTTCGAGGGCGACGGGTAATTAAAACATCTCTGTTTTTTTTTCTCTCTTTCTTTCGTTCTCCTCGCTTCTGCCTTTCGCGCTCTTCTCCGTACGGCCCTCTTTCTCATACTTCTTCATCTCCTCCCGTTCCATTCGTCTGGCATCACGCTTTCGGTTATGGAGAAGGAAACTTGCCAAGAATTTTAGTGGCCACGATATTTCAATTAACATCCGAGACTCGTTTAAACGGCAGTGAAAATGAGTGCCGTCGGCAACGGCAACGGCAACGAAGACGAAGAGGGAACGAAAAATAGAGCGAGACAGATAAAGAGGTAGAGAAACTCCATAAGGATTTTACGCTTACACCGGCCGGTAGCCGAGCCAGCCTTTATGCACTCTTCTCTCTTTTACGAGTCGCATTAAGCACCGTACATAACCGTCTAATCGAGCCGTTTTTAACGTTGGACAACTAGCTTCTTCGTTTCCTCTTCCTGTTTCACGAGTGATCCTTTGCAATTTCCTGCTAATTATGAAATAGCATGAGAGAAAGAGAGAGAGAGAGAGAGAGAGAGAGAGAGAGAGAGAGCGAGCCAGAGAGATAAAAAAATGTAAATTTTCGTGCAAACGTTAAACGCAGGTTTTCAAAACGATATAACGATCAAAAGTTGTCCAACGCAAACGCTGTTGTCTTTTGAGAGATTATTAAATTTTATAAATCATCTCGCAAAAGTGAGATAAAGAGAAAGAGAGAGAATATGTATATCGACCATGCTCTTGGCCGCACGCTAATTGCGCTCAGCCTCTGTTCAATTTTTCAAACTCCGCGGCTCGATCGGTACATTGCATCAGGCTGTTTTTATCGATCCGGTGATTTTCATTTTCAATGAAAGAGAAATTTTGTCATTACGTTTCGTCTACGGGCTCTGAGTATATTTGTTCGTATTATCGCGTCCGAGTATGAAGCGTGCGAGTAAATAAATATCACGTACGCTCGCTCGTAATCATTTTATTTGAAGAGCGTTTCAAAAGTACAAGTCCACGTACCTGCGTACACATGTATGTGTAGATATGTAAAACGAACGATTCGTTTTATAAATCATCGACGATGGCTTCGCATAGATAAACAATCGCGCACTGGCGCCGAAAGTGTGTACTCTGTTGGTCGATTTTCATTTCCGCACGTATCCAGAACGGACGACCAACGATCAGCTATTTTTCTCTCCTCGAACGAATCGGTATGCTGGCGTAATTTTCGAATTGTTGCCTATCTCGTACGAGTTCAATTTAATTCTCGTTGGTTCGTTCCAACCTGAGGGTACCATAAAATACAGTCGTCGGACCATCGCCACCTGCACTCCTTTTCCTCGTAAGGAAACGTTAAGACGGTCCTTGCTCCTCCTTAACGATCACGGTTAAAGCGCTTTTAGGATCCTACACGCTCGTCTAGATTTTCTAGAGGGTCGTACGTGATCTCATTCTCTTTCTCTCCCCCCCCCCCTCTCCATTTTCGTGTAAAATCTTGAAACGTTTTCGTTACTTCTGAAATGAAAATCTAAAGAAAAAATAACCCGTTCTGTTCTTTTTTTTTCAGACGGAAATAGCAAAAAGGTTGAACGCCATAATCGCACAGATTCTACCCTTCCTCTCTCAGGAACATCAACAGCAAGTCGCCACTGCTGTTGACAGAGCCAAGCAAGTAACCATGACCGAGCTGAATGCTATTATCGGGGTGAGTACGCGCCAATGGCGGATAAATTAATCTGCGCAACGTGTGCCACTCAGCATGATATTATTGATTATGATTGCATCTACTGCCGAGCGTCGTTGAAACGATATTAAAGCGTATATCCGACGTAAAGCGCGGCATGCTCGTACATACGAGTGAAACGTTAATTGTGGCTCGCTCGTGTGGATCGTATTTCGTATTGCCAATGTATAGAGAATAGTCCAAGGTAAACGCGATTCAATGCAAGGATCGCATTATTGTCAATAAATAAACGCGTAAATCGAGAGATTTAGATACCGACCGATTATGTCTCTCTAATTGGCGATACAATTTTATGTTTACTTACAATCATTCTATATCGCCTAAAGCGAACGAAACAAGTTGGGATGTAATAATTATTGTAAAAAATATATACATATACATATGCATATATATATATATATGTGTGTGTGTGTGTGTGTGTGTGTGTAGATATAAACGCTAGAAAAATAGTCGAAATTCGTAGATGTAGAAATCGAATGAGAACCACTGCACGATGGTAAGAGGAAGCCGATGCACGCTCGAGGAATCCGAAAGCGGACGGATGGATACGATCCTGGCGAATCCGAAATCCTCCTCAATATTGCTCGAGCACTCAATTTCCTCCCTATTAAGCCGCCGGCTTCTCTCGACTCTCTTCCTCCGCCTCCGTCTCCACCTTCTCTTTCCACAACTACCACTACTACCACCACCACCAGCAGCATCGCCAGCAGCATCACCTCCACCTCCTTTCCCTGTTCCTTCTTCGACTTCTCTCCACCTCTTCCTCTTCCTCTTTCTCAGCCAACTCCAACTCGAATCTTACTGCGAGTCTTCCTGCCGGTTTCCAGACCGGATAGGTTATAGTGTTATGGCGCACGAGCACCGACTAATCAGCATTCCTACCTACCCTCCTTCCTCACCCTCTCGAAACTACCATGGATCCGCGGCGTTGTCGGGGTACGTGCGGCAAATCCTTAGCAGGATCCCAGGATTCTCTGCGCCTTAACTCTCTCCATCCCGAGCTCGTTCCGTTTCCCTCCCCCTCCCCGCCCCATCCTCCCCCTCTCTCAACCGGCCGCAAGCAGATCGAACGGAAAAGTCGAAGCTTCGCTCGAGGCTCATCACCCCATCCACCCCTTTAGTAGCTTTCCCCTTTTAATTGATACTGTGCAAATGATTGCCTTATTCCGGGAATATTCGTCGAATCGATCTACGAAATATTCTGTCCAAAAATAGAAGTATCTTTTATTCGATCTAAAGACGTCAAAGTAAATTTATTCGAAGTAGAGTGATTCGAGTTCGTTTGTCCCGATGATGAGCTCGCTATAGAAAATAATTTCATCTTTGCTTTCTTTCGACTTTTTACTGGATGACTCACAAAGGGGAAAAAAAAAAAATAGAGAAAAAAGAAAAGAGAAATGACGAGCGTCACCAAGAGCCATTCTCGGCTTGGTCGTCGACAAGTCGCACGGCTGAGGATGCTTTTCAGGCGGCAACGACGCGTGATATGGAAGAAGGTTAAGACGATCTCCTACGGTCCTTCAGTACTATCTTCACGGTTAGCCGAGTCAGCAAGTGGCGACTCTGATGAAAAGTGCTGAGGATGAGACTGGCAATGGATGCAGGTGCACGAGGAATTTCGAGCCTCTTCGTCGTTGTGACTGCTTTTCTTGTACAAAGAGAAGGGGAGAGAGAAAGAGAGAAGTTACGTGCATCGCGATCAGTAGACATTTTTTTTTAAAGCGGCTGACTTATCAGTATACTGGTGTAGTATATCGCTCGAAGACGACGAGAGAATCTTTGACGGAAGTCGACGCTCGATGGAATTTAATCGCAGTCGTAAGGATAATCCTCGTGCAAAGGCAAGACGGCGATTATTTCCTCTCTCTCTCTCTCTCTCTCTCTCTCTTCTCAAGCAAGAGAGGCAAAACAGAGAGAGAGAGAGAGAGAGAGAGAGAGAGAGACGTGGCAGGCCCTAGGTGTGGCAGCTTCAGGTTCTCGGTATTATTATCGCTGCAGAGAGTAGAAACTCGACGAACGTTTCCTCGGGGCTTCCGGCTTTCCCAAATCTCCAGCAACGTTTGCGAGAGCGTCTTCTCTCGCAACTCGAAGTGGTACTCCCCTCCTTTCTCTTTATCTCTCTCGCACTCCACCGAGAGTTACCATCCCCTTAGTCTCAACACGACGTGGCCCCGTGCATACATGTCGCTCTCCCTCTTCTCTGTTTGTATGTTTTGTGGGTGGCTCTGCTCAGACAGCCGCTCGACGCGAGGTTATTATATCGTTAAGCCATTTAATTATCTCGGCAAACTACTCTCAGGAATATTCGCCGGGGTCTGCCTTAACGCGTGTATACTGTAGAAGCAGAGAAAGAGATAGAGAGAGAGAGAGAGAGAAATAGAGATAAAGAGGTAGATAGATAGAGAGGGAGAGAGAGACAAAAGATTCTCCAAGGATTGTACGTGAAGCGTTTTAACCCTCGGCACCTCCGCTACCATTTCCTACTTTAGCATTTCTCCATCTCCTTCCGTTCCCATCCGCTTTTCTCTACACCGAGATTCACGAACCGTTAAAACACCGCTGAACAGCTTTACAACTTGTCTGTTGGCTAAAAATTACTCGACACCAAGAGAAGAGGAGAACGAGCGAACTAACGAGGCAACTACCGGCAAAAGTACCTTCACGCTTTCGGACAAAGTTTTTGGTGACGTTCGCTGCAAGTGACCGCATAAATCTCATGCTCTGTCTCCCTTTGCCTTTCCTCCTTTCCCTTATTTCGCAGTCTTGCCCTTTTCCGTACCGGAACGCTCGGTTATTTAAAGTTTCTCGAGTTAGCGCGACAAGTCGTTATATATCGCAAACACCGCGCCATTTTAACCATGCTAGAAGAGAGAAAAGAATAAAGTCAAACCGGTAGAGAAAAGGCAAAGGGTTCGGTTAACGATTACTTGATTGTACTAAGGATACACCGACCAGGTCAATGGTTGAAGCGGTCTCCCGCAACTTTTTCAATGAACAAATTACTAAGTTCGTGCATTTTGCTTTTCGCAAAAATGAAATTGTTTGATCTATTATAACGCGTAAATGAGCACAAACGAGTTTCTCGTATCTTTAATATCGTAACTCTCGTCGAAATATTTGTCATGGGAATTTATTTGTTTATGCAACTAGCTAGATTTGTTTACGTTTCTCGAATAGAGACTTCTAACGAAAATGAGTACTCACGAGCGATGAATTACCTTTGAAAATTTTTCTTTTCTTTTTAGTCTTTTTTTTTTCCGTCCGAACTTATAAACATCCAAACGATTCCATTCTGCTTCGTTAACATTGTTTCTTATTTTCAGCAACAGAGGCCCGATTTACCGAGGCTTCTTCAACAGATGCACGCTCAACAATTGCCACCGGGTGCCGCGATGGGGCCTCATCCAGGAATTCCCGGACTCCCAGGATTGGGACCTGGTGCTGGTCTGCCAGTACCCACCTCGGCGTCCGCGGCCCTTTTGGGGCTCGGTTTGCCCCCAGGTGCTGCAGCAACTCCTGGAGGTTCTGCGGCTCATCCTCTTTCGATGTTGACCAAGCCGGACCTTCATCGAGGTCAACCGGACGATCTCAAACCTAACGGAGGTAAGGTTTATAATGTGATAAGATTGGTGGTATGTAACGGGGGAAAAAGAAAAAAAAACAAAAAAAGAAAAAAGAAAGAACACATTTTGTTGCAAGTCGCGTGAATCGTAATATCGTATTTATCTTCAGATTCGTTCCGCTAAGAGAGATTCCGATTCCAAGAGATACTCTCGTTACAAACTTCGTCGTAGATAAACGTCGAGGGTTCGACTTACAAAAATTGCTGGTCCCGTGTCTCGCGCATTTCCTGCTTCTCCTTTTGAGTATCTTACTCGCACGAATACGATCGGATATGACATGAAAAAACAACGAGATCGTCGTCCACTTCGAAGAATGGTTAGTCATCTTATTTTCATTGATATCGTTTTGCTCGATCGCTTGTTTTATACGTTCTTATCGCGGTATCGTGAGAGGTTAATTATTACAAGAGGAAACGTTTTTCGACTTGAATCATCGACTTTTCGATACGTAGTTTGAAAGTAATGCGAATCTCGATCGAAAATCTGAAAGTCATCGATGGTTCGCAGTACTACTCTTTGGTAGAACGAAATATGTACTCCGTGACTGGAAAGCCAAGGATGACGCAAACGATCGTGCTTAAGTCTCGATCTTGACCTCGCTCCGGTACTCGCGTTGACGTCCTCACCCTGTATATATCTTGTACGTACCAGTGTTAGAACGTTCACACTGACAGAATCGTGAGTGAGAAAGAGGGAACGAGTTGTACCATCTTCTTCTCTCGCGCTTCAGTTCTCTCCTTCGTCCGCCCGATGTCGTCTTGTTCAGCCTCGCCCATCTCTTCTTTTTCCTCTTCTTCTTTCTTTCCTTCCGCTCTTAAACACACAACCACCCACCCACCCACCTACACACACACACACACATACAACAGAGCCTTTCTTTCGCCTCTTCAGCTATCTCTCTTTCCGTCGTCGTCTCTCAAGAGAGCACTTAGAATCTCCTCTCAACACGAGAGTACTTCCGACTCCTCCCCTCGTTCCTTCCGACTCTAGCTACGTTCTCGTCTAAAACCTTCACGCCCCTAAGCCGCTTGATCCCTCCTTCTTTGCTCTACCTTCTCGTTCTCTCTCTCTCTCTCTCTCTTTCTCTCTCGTTCACAACGTACACGTATCTGTACCTACGTATGTCTCTACGTTCTTTTTGGCCACACTCCATCCACCTCGACCCACACTCGTCTAACCGTGTTATACTCCTTTACCCGATGTAACCTCAGAGCAGTTGTTACACGTTGTTTCGCGTCTTTCCAACTACGACGTCGACGTCTCATATAGGTACGAAAGACCGAATGAAGACTTCTTTTGGACGAAAGAATCTCGTTTTCCAAAAGTCCTTTTTTCTCATTTTATTAATTTACGTTGTCATGTATTACATGTCTTTCTTTTCTTTTATGATGGGACTTTGACTAAAAATGTCATATTGATTGAAACTGTTCAAGTATTTTGTTCTCACATCAACATGGATCAAGTGTAAGGGCTCGTCAAAGGCCATCCCGAAGCCTTTCGATGGCCTTTCTCGAAGAAGCAACACGGTACGTGAGCCTAGAACATTAAATGGCTAGCAATTTTTATCTTGACTGCGTAGCGGAACTTCTACCCTCTCCTTTCCGGGACATTGCCTCGGGCGAATTGTTTCTTCCCAAGGTTGTTATCGTCCTTACCGCTCTGCCCGGCTTTTTCTTCCTATCGTCGACATAATATCCGTCACGAGCAGTCGTCCGATTCGTTTTTACTCGATCGCTCGCGGCGTAACGACGATTTCGTGGCCGATCGCAGTAGACCGGACTCTTTTACGGACGATTAGAAACCAGTAGCGTCACTCGTATTACCGTTTTATCGCCGACTCTGTCCACAGAAACGGCTTTTTCAGATAAATAGAGAAAGAGACAAGGGAGACCTGGAGATTGGGTTTTGTTTGTATTTTTGTTCTTATATATATATATATATATACTTTTCTTTTTTCTTTTTGTTCTTTTATTCCCTAAGCCTGAACCATTTCAATGAAAAAAATATAACGGCCAAAGATAGAAAATTCAATGTATCTGGAAAAGAACTCGTTCTATAATTCCTTCCGTTTTTCTTATCCTTCGGTATACCCGTTTACGCGGGAACTTTCGAAACGAGCTACCCAGCTATCCGTTTTTTCAGTACTTAAGTACTTAACGTAAACTTCATCTTCGACGAAAAGTACTTTCTTGTATTTGCGATAAGGTAATAGATTTTCATCGTTGAGGTTGATTCGTAGTCACGATTCGATTCATCGAATTCAAACGTGACTCTTCCATCCAATAATTCGTAAGAAGGCATCCTTTGAATGGCTCTTCGGAAAGTACTCGGACAAATGCCGGTCGAGTCGTTTTCTTGGATGGCGAACGACACCCTTACTGGTTTTAGTGCGAAATTATGCGCGCTCTTCCGCGTCCGTTTACGAGGCAGGCCAAGCCACGAGGGAGCTCAAGGAGAAATCTCCAGGGAGAGAAAGGGAGTTCCCTTGGAAAGGACAAGGAAGGGAGAAGATGACGAACATTAGCCAGGTTTACGGGGGACACGCTTGCCAGTAACTACTCTCTCTCCCTCTCTCTCTTTCTCTCTCTCCTTTAGAGGAGAAGCCAACGTGTATCTGGCCAGTCTTCTTCCAGCCTAACCCCTCGTTCATCCCTTTTCCGGAATGCAGCATCCGTAGTAGACGTTGGAACGCTCGTATACGAGTTTACCCTTCCCTTCTACTCGATATCTACTTCTTCTCTCTTCCTCGGTAATAGCCGGGAAATATGAGGAAATTCTTCCGGTCGACCGCATCGCCCTACCGTAATTTGGTGAACCGTAAAGCGAGCAAAAAAGATCGGGAACGACCTTCTTCTTTTCTCTCTCTCTCTCTCTCTCTCTCTCTCTCTCTTTCTCTCTTTCTTTTTTGCACAAAAGCACAACGACTATGTTAAGCCATTTAACGTATTTAATCTATAATCCGTAGAAAAATAATTCGCGAAAAAAGAGAATAAACGATCGTATGCGGCTGCTATGTGGGACGAACGACGGTCGAGAGAAAAGATATCGTTAGGATATTTCCTGGGAGACAAAGTGTACCTATCTGGAGAATGAGGAGGTTGGGGAAATCGAGCGAGAGCAAACTACGAACTCGGTTTCTCGAGGACAAAGCTTCCTCCTTCGGGCTTTTCTTCCTTTCTCCTATCTTTTTCCCTCCCCCCCCCCTCTCTCTCTCTCTCGCGCGCGCGCGCGCTGTCTCTTTTCTTCTTTTCATATTCTCGCTCCTCCAACTCCGTCCACTTTCCTCTCGGAAATTCTCAAGAAGTCTGACTCCCCTTTTCTTTTCCTTTTCCTTCCTTTGCCGTTTTTCCTCTCTTCACGGAAAAGATCCTGTAGATGTACCGCTGACTCAATTTGATTCGGTCCTCGAATAATAACGAAATAAAATAGCACGTAGCGTTATTAATATAAATATAATTGTTAACAGGATATCGCGAGAATTGATTTTTTTATTTTCTGTTTCAGGCCTTAACCCAGCCGAGGAAAGGCATGTAAGTATGCTTACTATGAAATACTTTTAATTCTTTCGCTTCTCGACGTACTTTCCTTTTCGAAATCACGCTAATATCCACATTCGTTTTATCGATTTATCGAAACGTAATAACTGCAATACGACGTCCTTGGCAATCTCACTATTGGCGAAGGACAGTGATCTTCGATATCGGAGCGATGCCAAACCTTTCATACAAATACGTTTTCTGAACTTGTGCCAATATACTGCGAGTAAACGACGATCTCATCGGTCGGCCCGCCAACGTTCTTCGTTCAAAGAATCTACCGAATGGAAGGGAAAAGAACGTAAAGGAGGATGAGTGAGTGAGAGAGAGAGAGAGAGAGAGAGAGAGAGAGAGAGAGAGAGAGAGAGAGAGAGAGAGAGAGAGAATAGAATTTGTCGGTGGAATCCGTAGAATTCAAGAAATTCTACTCGCGATCAATCTAGAGGGGAAGTGAAAGAAAGAGAGGGCCCAGAAATACGTGTAAGTAGGAGTAAGCACGCTTGGCTGCCATTTAAGCCGCCGTCATTATCTTGCGAGTTCCAATTCGACTTTACGTCCTCGCCTTAATCCCTCCTCTTGATCTCAAGAGACTTCGCAAATCGCTTTCGACGTACCAACGAACTGTTCGCATGTAGAGATATACGTGTATACATACATAAGATATATATTTGTAAGTATTTACATAGAGATATGGGTGTACTTACCGTGCGTCGATAAGATATCTCGATTTTCCCCGCAAACGTAACGCGCATTAACGGAACTTAATCATTTTTAAGATCGGCCAAGCGACAAGCACAAATTTTACCTGCGCGCTTTCTCCTTTGCTTTTTGATTTCTAATTTATGTACATAGATGCGAGCGTTCGGATAAGAAACAGTAGGAAACACACTGTAAAGAATCTTTTACGAGATTCGATCTCATAATTCTTTGGCATAATGGTGTACGCGCGTCGAACATTCCAAAATGGAAATTTCTTCCGTCGGGTAATGGGCCAAGCGTTGAAGACGATTATTGAAATGTTACTTCCTGTCCCGATAGATATTCCATTAGTCTCGATCGAGTTACCGATTATCCTGCCTTATTATTTCTCCACTTTCTTCCTAGAGAATGAATTCATTCTTTTCTCTTATTCTATCATAGAGTGGGGTTATGCATATATTTTATTGGAACATTGGTAAAAGATCGATCGCGATTATCGTCCACTTGTCCGACACGAGTGAGGTGATTTCGATTTTAATTAAATTTACGACGAGATATCCGGTACAAGTACACTTTAATATACGAGCAATTTGAAATCACGTCGAAGATTATCTTCGTAAATTTATCGATGTACACGCTAATCTTTTCCTTTTTCTCTACGTAAATTGATTATAAAAGTTTGCCGCATGGAGAACATTTGTTTTAACTTGTTTTTTGTATTTTTTTTCCTTTTCGTTTTTCTTTTCTTTTTTTTCTTTCTTTTTCTTTTCTTTTTTTTTTTTTCTTTTTTTTTTTTCTTTTATTGCACTTTACAGCAGAGAAAAAAACTGGGAAAGCACGAAGAGAAGGAAACTCGTAGAAGAGCATAAAAAAGTTGTACGTTCGAGGGGTAATTGGCTTTGACCGCGAGAGTGCTTAACGAAATCTGGCAATGTAATTTCGTCCCTCACCCTTGTCTCCTCTGGACGAGGAGAGAAGACGCGCATAGCGGGGAAAACGACTTCGGTCGCGTAAAATTTCACCTCGTAAAAGTGATTAGACCACCGCTTACGTATCGGCGAGGACGGAAAGGTAGAGCAGCGAGGGACTGAGGAGGAGTAGAGGAGGAGGCCGGAATGGACGTAAAAGCCCGACCACCGGAATACAGGGCCGTAAAAAACTCGTCGTCAAAAGCATCCCCTTCCGCTTCGAACGTACTCTTCCCTCCGCTCTAACCGTCGGCGGTATAAAGCACCCGCTGGCTCCGGCGCTCGTTTATTAAAAGCGCTCCAGGGAAGCAAAAAAGAGTGGAGAGCGCTCTAGGACGAGCTACTCGTGCAAAGCTTCCGTTTCTCGAGACCAGCTCGAGGATGGTCCCATGGCACGGGAGATCGATCGATCTATCTATATCGATCGATCGAAACTTTTTCTAGCACAAGTATCGTCGAATTAAAGGAAAGATCTCGTTCGAAAAGCCATTTTTTCTCGCGAACCCCCTTTTCCTTTATGGAAGACTACTTTTCTTTTTTCGTTCTTTTTTTTTTTTTTTTCCTTTTCTTTTTTCTTCATGCTCCCCTCGTCCTCCAATAATTTCCATCGGAACGTCGAAAAAGCTTCGATTCCCGGTTCTGAATACGTTAATACGATAAAGTATATCGGATCGGAGTGTGAATTAACGAGGAAAATCACATTATGCGCCTACAAATATTTATTCGTCTTCACGCTTCATATTTAGCACTAAACGAACGAGGCGGTTCGATGTTGGCCCATTGTTTGCCAGGTTTATATTTGCACTCTCTCTCGCACTACCCTACCCTCTTCCCTTTTCTTCGTCCCCTCGTCACCAATCCTTCTTTCCACATGATACGATATACGTTCGAATAATCGCGTTTAATGCGAAATACGAGAAGCGACGGTAATCCATATTATTTGGCCGTGCCATTTTCGTTAAAACAAATAATCCGATAAAGCTTATTTCATTTCTTCTATTATATTTTTTATCGAGCGATTCCCCGTTCTCGAGGTATCTTTACTTCGTAAGAAATGAAATGGAACTGGGCTCCCGACATTATTGGATAGATCACCGATCGTTTGCAATTAATTTTGCAGAATAAAATCGCTAAAAAAAGGAAGGAGATGTCGCGAACGGCACGGTAATCCTGCGAAATGAATCCGAAACGAGATTACAGCAGCCCGAACCCATTTTCCGTTATCGCCGTACGATAAACTATTTTGCGCGAATAAAATAAAAGGTAATGGGAGTCGCATAAATCAAGGATGGCCGACGCGTCGAACGTTAACTAGCAGTCGTCGAAACGGGTCGCGTTGGATCGCGATTTTTCGATTACGCTCGGCGAGTTATTCCGAGCGTAAAAAAAAAAAAAAAAAAAAGAAAAAAAAAGAGAAAAAAAATAAAAAAGAGAGACTTTGCGCGTAATTACCTTTTTCGAAATACGAAACTCCGCTCGCAATTGGAATCGACCAGTGGTGCCGGTCGGTCGGTCGGTCGGTCGGTCGGTCTGTCGGTCGGTTGGTTGGCATTTTAGCAACGAATACACTTGGTATAATTCGTGCGATTTGCCAGCGGCGCTGGTGGTGCGCGGTTGGTGGTCGATAATTAGCGCGCGGTTAATATGCACAATTATTAAGGATTGATAATCGGACCTGTGCGTCCATTACATCGGCATGGAGATAGATGATAATAGGTTTCCATCGATATTGACCTTCCTTCCGTCTTTCCCTACCTATTCCAATGTTACCTTCCTCTCATCCATTCATCGTCGACGTCCCAGTCGCTTTTCTCGCTCTCTGTCTCTGTCTCTGTCTCTGTCTCTGTCTCTCTCTCTCTCTCTCTCTCTCTCTCTCCCTCCCCGTTCTTTTTTTCCCTTTCTCTTGTTATCTCTTCGATTTTCGAAGGAGAAGAAAGAAGCTTTCTCGTATCTTAAATGGAAAACCGTCGACGGGATAAAATGCTACTACGTTATTATTCGTGCGCCCATTTCTTCTCAAGGGGAAGCTTTTTCTTTTTCTCTACGGTACTACTTGTATCCTACCCCTTCGTCTTATCCGTCTATACTATTTCTTTGCGATTTCTCGAGCCAAAGAACAAAAGTTTTACGTCGAAGAGAATAAAAACAGACAGAAGGAAAATATCAGAATGAAAAAGTGCGAGTAGAAGAAGAGAATTGTCTCTTAGCGATCGCCGGCTCATAACGAATTCATGGAGGTGAGTACGACCGGCCTTGAGTGTGAAACGAAAGATAGAAGTAAAAGCAAGAGAAAAGAGATACGAAGAACTACGGAAACAGAGGGGATGAGAGAGAGAGAGAGAGAGAGAGAGAGAGAGAGAGATGGAAGATTTATTTATCGAAGCGAATCGTACCACTTTTCCTTTTTGTATGAAGGTGACAGAAGAAGAGTTGGGTGGGGTACCGGGATGCCGATTTTTTTTCTCTCCTGTTTCATCTCCTCACCCACCCCTCCCAACGTTGCCCCTAGAACTTAATTGAATTTCACGATACTTACGCTCGATCCGTGAGGCTCGCGGTAAATTGTCGCGAAAGCGGGTGATGGTAGTGGCCCCTCGATGCCAAGCGAGAGGAAAGTCCTCGAGGCGAGGCGCCGCATTAATTCGTTCGCTCGAATACGAGAGTGAAACGCGGAGGAAGGGATGAGAGGAGGAGGAGGAGGACGACGAAGAGGACGCGATTTTCTGTTTTAAGCTCTCCATCGTGCGACTCCAACGAGTGTAATTAGTGCCGTGTTTTGCTGTAATTGAAATCACCCTCGTCGTTTTCGCTTACTCCCTCTCCCTCTCTCTCATTCTCTTTCTCCCGTTCTCTCTCCTTTTGAATCGTTCGTTCCACACGATCGACGCCAAAAACAGATCGATGGATCGTTGAATTCCATTGGTGACTCAAGGAATACGACATACGTACGAGGCCCGATAATGTACGTCGCTTTTTATAAGAACAAAAATGTACGATCGAATCGTGTTCTCTTGGCGACGAAGCGAGTTAGCCGAATACTTTTAACGAGAACCGTCCGGTATCTCGTATTCGAATCAACAGGACGAGCTTGTAAGTATCTTTGTAGATTTAATTCTTTCTTGTTTGGGGGAAGAAAAAAAAAAGAAAAAAAGAAGAGACTATGAAGAGAAAGGGAAAATGGAGGAAGATGGCATAAATCGCGAGGATAGCGAAAAGGTGGAGGTAGCAGAGGCGTCATATCGATCGTAGCGCCCTATCTCGTCGTCGGGTACCTCGCTCTTTCCTTGATTCGGCCATTTTTCCGGCGGTTCGTCTGCCATTGGTCGCGAGCCTCGCGATGGAGGTACACTTTTTCCAACTTTTCTCTCCACCTCCAGCTCCTCATCCTCCTCTTACCCATCGACGCGCCTCTCTTTCCCTCCCCTTTTTAATCCCATCACAGAGTCGAGCGCTCACCAACGAGTCTGTCGTCCGGAGGTCGGTAAATTAAATCTCGAATAAAGTGCAAATAAACGAGCGCGCGTGCGAGACAAGGATGCGCTCTGCTAGAAGCTGTAGAAGAGAGAGAGAGAGAGAGAGAGAGAGGGGTTGGTCGAGGAGAGAACGAGGGTGGTCGAAAGTGCGGTACAAAAAAACGTTAGGGAGGGCGTCGAAAAAAAGACTCGTGAAAGAGAGAGGGTCGTGTGGCGTGCGGAAAGACAGGAAGAGAAGAAGAGCTAAAGAACGAGAGAGAAAGGACCAGGGGAACCGAGGGTGTAATTTATTTTAATTAGAGTGGCTGCATTATGTAAGCGAGAGAAGCACCGATGAAAGGGTTTGAAAGGGTCGAGAGATCCTGACACCGAGCTACGAGCGGAGGAAGGAGGAACTCTTCCTCTCGTCGTTTCGCTTTATCCGCGAACTTCCTCAAATGAACTAATTCGCTCTTGGCCAAGGTTGCCTCAACCCGGTTCGGCGATCGCGTTTTATTGTACCATAGGGGAACTCGTAATAATTCTCTGTCGAATATCATTATATTTAGGAGAACGAGTTTACCTTGAATGTATCGATGAATTAGCAAACATCTTTGTAAGCGTTTTCACTAATTGTAAGGGTGAGAGGAGAAGACACAAAGATATACAATATGTATACGTGCGTATATAATACGTACAAAGAGGGAGAGAGAGAGAGAGAGAGAGAGAGAGAGAAACGGAAAAGACTAAGATCCAAAGTGTAGGTACTCTCGCTCGATGAGCACGCCGGGAAAGTACCGATTTCCCTTGCGTTACCGACACCTCTGATCTCGTTACGGACGCATTAATTAATTTACAAGATGGCGATGGCGGCTGACGGGGATGGTATAAGTATAAAGGAGCCAAGAGCCACCTTACACGAGAGTATAGCGGTAAAGAGTAAGAGAGAGAGAGAGAGAGAGAGAGAGAGAGAGAGAGAGTAACAGCCTGTTACGTTTTAATTACTAATTGAAACGTCGTCCTAGCAGCGCGTAGACTTCCCTCTTCTTGTACCTTCTTTTCTACGTTGTGATATACCGCGTCTTCGTCTCCTCTTTTCCACTTCTTTGCCTCTCACCCCTTTTCTTTTGGATTTCAATCTTTGCCACGGTCTCTCTTCCGACACTTTACGTTTTTAAATACCTACTTTCGAGGAGTCTTCTTATTTCTTTATTTTTCCTTTTCTCAGTTCTTTTTTCGTTCTTCCATCTTTCTATCTCCTCCCCTTTCTTCGCATTACATTTGACTCTTGTAAAAGGAGAATTCACCTTCTTCCTTCGGTTCAGAGAATGGATTTTACCTAAAAACGTTACCCTCTTTCTGACATTAATTAATTAAAAGTATCATGCTGCCTTCGTGATATTTAGCGACTTCCCTCTTTTTTAATCCTTCGTTTACTTATCTGCTTTCATTTTCTATCTTCAGACGCGTTACTTACTTTCCAGCTCGTATATCTTACTCTCGTCGTTTTCCACGCTCGTAAAATCGCGGAAAATTGCTATGGGAATTATCGTCACGCTTTTCTATGAAACGCCTTGAGTCTATCACTCGTATTATGACGCGAAACAAAAAGCTTCTCTTTTCGTTTATGAAAAAGAGAAAGAAAGAAAGAAAAGAAACAAAAAAGAAAAAAGAAGAAAAAACTACAATTCACCGTGTTTTTGTACATATCTGAAATTTTCAATTTACATTATCGCCGATTAGGATACGTGACTGATCGTAACCTATTTAAATCAAGTTTTTACCAGTGTTCCGACGTTACGTCTAAGAGAAGGAAAGAGAACTGATCGTAAAAGACCGTGGCAAGGCGATTCGTTGCGGATTGCTCTTGGCCTCGTGTAACGTAGGTATCTTCGATGAAACCTGATTTCATTTCGCAGAAATGACTTGTACGTACAACTACGACACGAAATGACGACGACGCGACAACGACAACGACAACGACAACGACGAGATCCAAGGAACGTCGGGCACCCGAGGGGATTTCTGTGCGTATCCGGCACGGTTAACGCTCGATTTCCTTCTTTTCTCCGTCTCTCTTGTCTACTCGCTCGTCGAGAGAAAAACCGGTTAGGTACGAGTGTCCGACTTGGGAAGAACGAATCACGTTGCCCTTTCGTTGTAGAATTCCTCTCGTTCCGCTTATAATATGCTTGATTTCTTCCTTCCTTCCTTTCTTCCTTCCTTCCTTCCTTCCTTCCTTCCTTCCTTCCTTCCTTCCTTCCTTCCTTCCTTCCTTCCTTCCTTCCTTCCTTCCTTCCTTCCTTCCTTCCTTCCTTCCTTCCTTCCTTCCTTCCTTCCTTCCTTCCCTCCTTCCTTCCTTCCTTCCTTCCTTCCTTCCTTCCTTCCTTCCTTCCTTCCTTCCTTCCTTCCTTCCTTCCTTCCTTCCTTCTGTCGTTCCTCCTGATGCACTCGTTTCGCACGCTCGAGATCGTCCTCGAAGTAATTTATTAAGAAAACAGAGGAAAGAAGCGAAAAAAAAAAGACGTAAATCAGATCGGACGAGTCTGAAGAAGGCAAGAACGATCGGTTTATAAAGCAAAATAAAGTATTACGAGCAACGCGACGCAAGAGGACGCGACGTGGTGTGCTTTTTAATAACGCGCAAGCATAGACGCGCGAAACACGCACGCACCCACGCGTTCTATCATTTTCTTTCTCTTTCTCTTCGCTCCCTCTTTATTCATCTCGTTCGGGGCACGCGAAGTCGACGAAGCTCCGCTTTTACGAGGAGCGGCGCGTTTAACGGTCGACTAACCTTTTTAATAATTCGCCGACCGGTAATTAGTCCGTAATTTAATGAGGCGGCCATAAAACGACGCCCGGTAGTCCCTCGACGAGACTCGACCGCCCCGTAATTACGGCTCCGTATATATTTCACAATATAATCGCGTTGGCAGAGCGAGCGAGAAAGAGAATGTTAAAAAGGAAGATGAAGAAGGAGGGTAAAAAAAGGAGGGAAGTAGATGGAGTTAACTGGAAAATGTTGGACATGCGCTCGTTACGAGGGAGGATCGAATAAATCACTTTTTACGTAGATAACTTTCCATTATCGCGAATTCTACCATAGATAAATATTTTGAAATAGTTGAAAAGTACCGATCCGATTTTTTAACAAGTTTTCGCTTTAACGATTCCCTCGAAAATCGATAGACTCCCTCGAGATACTTTTTATTCGAGGAGTTTGTTGAGAACGCCTTTGATGCGCAATTTTCAACGAGCTCTCTACATACTTTACTCTTTATCCACGTCCTTTCGACGGAGGATGCAGGGGAGAGCGATAAATCAGTCGGTCGATCGACGACACTTGGAATTCCACGCCAATCTATCTCTCTCTCTTTCTCCCTCCCACTCCTTCTTCCATCTTTCGTTTCCTTTCCCTTCTTGCCGAGGCAAGTCTCAACGACGGTGGATGGCCATTAACTCCCTTTTTGCGACGTGTAATGACCTTAAAGCGGCCACGGTTTACGAAGCCATTCGTTAAGTCCACCGCTCGCGTTGGTAATCGCGCGAGAATGCACCTCCGCGGGCATTGTTGTGTTTTTTCCCCTCTTCGTCCCTTTCTCCTTCTCTCCCGCCCCTTTTTAGTTCTAGACTCGTTTCGCGTTCGTTCGACGTCTCGTCCTACCCTCCTCCTTTTCTTTCTCCTTTTTCTTCTTTCAAGGGACTCGCGTCGAAAGGGATGGAGGAATTGCTGGAGAAAAAGGAGGGACACAGGAACGGGCGAGATAATAGCCGAGAGGGCCGACACCGTCGAGCACGCGAAATAAAGCGACGATCGGGATCCACCGCGGGCTTTTCAATTACCGCGGCTCCTCCCCTTTCCTTCCTTCCTTCCTTCCTTCCTTCCTTCCTTCCTTCCTTGACTCTTGGCATTTCCTGACACATCTACTCTTGCCTTCACCACTACCACCACCACCACTATTACGATCATAGCCATCGTCACGAGCATCTTGCAACTCCTCTCCGTCAGAGCGATAAAAATGTTTCCTCCTTCCTCCTGGATAACGCGGAGGCACTTTACGGCAGCTATTCTGTTTGCTCCTTATTTTTCTCTTGCCCTGCCTTCTTCCTCTTTATTTCATCCTCCTTCTTTTCAACGGACGCTCTTTGCTCCCAGAGTAGGTATGGCGTATCTTTAAGAAGAGGCCGCCTCGTAAAAGAGTACTCTCTAAGGTGTATCTCTCTTTTCCTCTTTTCTTTTTTTTCTTTCTTTCTTTTCTTTCCTTTTCTTTTTCTTTCTTTTTTTTTCTCTTTTTTTTACTCTTTCTGCTTTCTTCTCCCGCTGGCAATGCACGTCGAAGGCTTTCGTGCGCGCCAAGCATTTTAGGTCTCCACCTCTGAGAAAGAACATTGCGTCGCGATAAGAACGACGGCGACGAGAAGTCGCCAAAGGTAGAAAAAAATATTCTCGCGCTATGGGTGGTCGACGACTTTTTCAACGGAAATAGTTGAAGTTAATTCGGTGCGACGTAACTAATCGATCGGAGTAAGAAAATTTATTTGATAACAACTACGAGACACCCTGTAGATCGTCGACAGGTAGTACTTAGATACGATGGACGGTAATGCGCGCGCGTGCCGGCACTTCGTAAAGGTCAGTCTTGCGGTTAGGTGTTAATTGGCCGCAACGATAACGTCAACGACATCGCGGTGCATCGACGGTAGGCCAAGCACCGCGACACGAGGACGGTAATATCGATCATGCGTAGGTGGGATGCGAGAGACTGAGAACGATATACTCGTATTCGATGGAGTGAGGGCGAGGCAAGAGGTCGAGAACAAGGATGAGGAGGCGAAGCTAGAGACGGAAGTTGCGTCGAGGGTGGAAGAGGAGAGAGAGAGGGAGGGAGTCGGGGAGAGGCTACTCGGCGCGCGTTGTTGCATAAAATTGTAAAGCCCTACTCGGTGGTAGCGGCGCCGTGCCGAGATAGCTGCAAACAGAGGCGAGTTAATTTAAAAATGCAAATTCTCCTGCAGGGTTTCTGCCTTGTGAAGAAAGAGAGAAAAGAGAGGAAGAGCGGGGGAGCTGTGACGATACGAGTTAGACGCGTCGAGAGATAGAACAAAACGGAGGTGTGAGAGAAGGGACGAAGAGATGTGGGATGCTCGCTCGAGGATAGAGGAAAAAGGAAAGGGTGAGGGGGTGAAGAGTAGGTAGAAAAAAAGGGAAGGTAGTTCTACCGATAGGACATCTGAACGACGTGGAGAAACGACGGTGAACGACGATGGCGTTGGCAATGGCTGCTGCAATCCTCTCTGGATTTATGACGGACCTATAAATTAGGTAGCTGTGAATTTTTGTCCGATTTGCACCGTCGTTCGTCGTTGTCGCGAAGCGATCCACCGACACTGTATATCTTGTTTCGTTGTAAATAAAATAGGGAAAAGAGAATTCGTAGCTTTGAAATTTTTTGGAAAGAAGTCTTGGAAAGTCGTTGGAACTCGAGACATTGAACGCATTTATCGAGCGAGCAAAAGAGCTCGCGTATTAAAGTCCCTCACGAAACATAAATCTCGTGGTGCGGCTGTCTCGAGCTTCGAGCAAACAAAAAGAAAGGGAAGAGAGAGAGAGAGAGAGAGAGCTAGCAAAAAAACGACGAGCACGCTCAAACCGATTCTCATTTCCCTGTTATATCGGCTGCATAATTACCAGGCGCGGGCCGAGTCGGACAGGAGGAAAAAAAATGGAGAGCACGAGCCGAAGCGAGAGAACGGCGGATACCTGCGCGTAAAGCGGAAATAAAAATTCACGTTCACTAATTGCCAGGGTGATGGATGCACGTGGTGACCTAGTGACACGTGGGCGATTTCGGGAACCGGTTAGCAGAGCTCGCGTCGCGGTCATTAAAAATTCCATGCATCCCCGAGTGGAACGTCCGTCCGGGTATCGTCCTCCTCTGACTCGCCCCAACCCCTCACTTACTCGCAACCACGACCACCGTCGAAATAATTACACTTGCTGCCCGTCAACCGGTTGCCATGCATCTTCTCCTACGTATTCGTATATACCAAACCGTGATTTTGCTAATTAAATTAATCGCCACGAGAGAGAAACCAAAATTGTAATCGACCAACGAAATTTGCTTAATATTCAGAGTTTCTCCGATTTCGAATCGGATCGATTAAACGAACGATCGCGTGAACCTGCCCAGCGAAATCATTGAGTTCTTTCTTCCTCGATTACTCGCTTTAATAAACGTACATGCATCGATCGTGTTTACATATCCAAAGAGTAAGTTACAAAGCATGATACTAAATGGCACGATAATTGAAATTTCAAGGAAGTCAATTACCTACGTGTCGAAAATCTTACAACGTTTGGTTGAGAATCACTGAGTGCAATCTTGTACCAGCTGGGGTTTTGTGGGGTCTTGGGAGACGCTACTCTGGCTCGTAACCTCATCTCTCGGGGTCTTGGCTACGACGAGAGCAAGAGAGAGAGAGACAGAATGCGGAGGGAGGAATAGAGAAACAGGGCACTATCGGGGGTTGAACGAGGTAGAGACGTGTCTTGAAGGGAAAGGAGAAAAGCAGAGAGAGAGAGAGAGAGAGAGAGAGAGAAAAGGAGTAAGAATAAGGAGAGACAGAAGAGGAAGAGGGAAGGCCGAGGAGAGTAGCATGTCGTGGAGGAAGAGAGAGAGGGAAAGAGAGAGGGAGGGAGGGAGGGAGGGAGGAAGAGAGAGAGAGAGAGAGAAGGATGGCTCGGAATATATCCGTAAAGTTAGGATGGTTTCGGTGGTATGAGTCGGGTCGAGACGAAGCGCCGTGGTGAAGGAGTCGCTCACTCACTTACCACCCTCATGGCTCCAACCACCAACCCCAATGCCGCGCACACCAGCACCACCGCCAGCACCACCAGTACCACCACGGCTGCCGCCGCAGACCTCCTTCCAAGCTCGACATTCAGCCCCCGACCCATACTTTGGTGCCTGCTGCTTGCCAAGTTGCCTGCCTGGCTGGCTGCTTGCTTGCGGACCAAGTCGTCCCTAACACTACAAAGTCTATATATCTATGGTGCACCCACGACGCTTCCACCCACGCCACCGCCTCTTCTTCGGAGGCTACCAACCCCCATATTGATCGAGACACGAACCCTCTTTGCCGGAAAGAGTGGTGTGGGTATATCCACCCGGTGGGGTTGCTGTAAGTAAACTTACGTGAATGGAGGCCGTCTACTCTCTCCTCCACCTCCAACCTCTATCTCTTCTCGTCTTCTTCACTCGAGTCTCTCTTTCTCTTTCTCTCGAGTTCGGTCCTACCTACGGTATATCGCTGTTCTCGAAGACGACACGTAACGAGAGCGGAAAGAGGTTTTTTCTTCGACGGTTCGATAGCAGCTAGAAAAAGAAGGAAAGAGGACGAGTCGCTTCGAGATCGCTTGTAACGCGGATCTCGAAGAAAGACGTTCTTTCCTTGTAGCCTTTGAGCTACGATCAGTTTATATAGATCGTCCGTCTTCGTGCCATGGCATACGGGTACTTTTGGAACGTCTCCATCTTTTCGGCTATGTACTTTGAAAGGAAAGAAGAGATAGGAAGAACCGACCATGCCAGATTTTTCTCCTCTTTGATCGAATTATTCGATTATTAATGTCTCTGAGAGTTTACCAGTAGAATGCGATTTTCTGAGATATATACTTTGTAGTTTGCTCTCTCTCTCTTTCTCTCTCTCTCTTCTTTCCTTCCTTATATCACATCCTCGTTTTCCCTCGGCACGTCGCGTCGAGCTAGGAAAAGGACAACGAAGACATTCTCTCTCTCTCTCTCTCTCTCTCTCTCTCTCTTTTTCTCTCTTTCTTTGGCTTTTCCATTTGAGGAATACAAGCGGTATACCATCTGCTTCTTCGGGCTGCCCTCGTCCGGATAAATAGTGGCTTGCCATTACCGGATAACGAGAAGACGGTCCTCTCTTCCAGCAGCTTCGGTGAGAAGGAAAAGGATCTCTCCGGAGGTCTTTACGCGAGGAAACTCGATGGAAGCACGTAATATGGTTCCCTTGGGGGATTCCTCCCTACGTGAAATACTCGTCGTGCGAGCGTACGTGTTTGCGCGCGTGTTTCCAGCCACTGCTCTCTTTCTCTTTCCTTCTCCCCCCATCTCTCTCTCTCTCTCTCTCTCTCTCTCTCTCTCTCTCTCTCTCTCTTCCCACCCGCTCTTTTCTGCTTTTTCCCGAGACTACCTTCTTCGAATGAAAAACTCGAGGGAGTGTAAATAAAACGTTGTCTCTCATCGATTTTATTAACGTCAAGAGGTTGTTGTATCTTCTACAAGATTTTTTTCTCAAAGCATCATCTAATTCCATCTATCCTCTCTTCATAGATTCTTGTTATGAACGAGAAGATTACAAAGATGAAGAACAAGAAGTAGCAACCCCTTAACGGGTTAAACTATGAAGCATATACCTTAGGAACATTCCCTCTTTGAAGTCGATCACTCGTATCGAATACCGATGGGAGCTCGAATCTTCCTCCATAAATTCAATCTCGCTTGACTTTTTATCGCTCACGGCCAGTTAAACGAACGACGGCTGCGAAAATAGTCGACTAAAAGCGTTCGTTACTCTCGATCGAGCGGAGGCGCTTTCTTTCCACGCGCCGAAGCACCTTTCATTCGCCATTAGACCCGACGCTTTATCATCCCTCTGCAAATCTAAAAATCGTTTTCGGCCGAGCGTCGATTTAATCGCGAATCATCCTGCTCTCTCTCTCTCTCTCTCTCTCCCCCCCCTCTTTTCTCTTTTCTCTTCGTCGATAGAAGGATCGTTCTTTTAGCTACGCGATCCTGACTCGAAAGCCGCCTCCTTTTTCTTTTTTATTTTCCTTCCACTCGATGAGCTTGCTAGGGTCATGGAGGAGAAAAAGGAGGAGGAGGAGGAAGAAAAGGAGGAGAGGATAGCGAGGTGTCGAGGTAATGGACCGAGCTAAAGGTGGCGCCGCCACTGCCACCACCGTTGGCGTTGCTATTGGTGGATGAAGTACCGGGGTGGTGGCAACAGGGACGGGGTAATTGAGAAGAGGAGATTTACTTCGGAAGTGCCGGAGGATGGACGAGGCAAAAGGGGGATGGTTTACGGTGCTCTGCAAGATGGTACGCTGTTATCGGGGCTAGGAAAGGGTACCAATATCTAATCGACAGAGTGAGGGAAACAGACGGAAGAAAGATAGAGAGAAAGAGAGAAAGAGAGAAAAAGAGAGAGAAAATGCTATCCTGTATCGAGAACAAAACTGTCGCTCGTAAAACTTCCCTTTCGATAATATCTTCCACTGTCGATGGATGTCGCTATATGTCGATAAGTGTCCTTTCAAAAGAAAGAGACTTTTATTAATATTGTTCTTCTCAAAAGGCATATACCGTTTCATTTTCTTTTTATTTAAATTATTCATTGTCATCGCGAAATATGACGGAGATGATAATTCGCTAAAGTTTCGTCGAAAAGAAAAGAGCAAAAAGAAATAAAATAGATTGAACGCATCGATGTCTCTTCTTGTTATACGAAGAAACAGGATAAGGATGTAGCATCGATTTATCTCTTTAATATCACTTCTATCGTACATCTAGTCTTTCCTCGAAATACGATTCCGGAATTTTTACGACCGTTCGATATCGTTGCGCGAGAGAAAGAATATAGGTTCAATGATACCATTCTCAGCAACAAAGGAGATACTTAGCCGAGAGTATATATGAATGTTACCAAATTTCTTTCGAGATTTTAAGCGTGAGAACGTGATCTCTTAAAGAAGTTTTTCTAAAGACATTTTTTATTTAATCCGAAAAAATGGTTGAAAATTGTTCGATCCAAGTAGAAGGCTTCATTGCGAGCAATCTTTTGGCTGGCTTCCTCTCTCACGACTCTTCCGTGAAAATCCAACGAGGAGCGAAATTGCAGGCCGTAAAAAGCCGCGATGAAATCGACGAAATCGCATTAACCGTGCGCGAAAGAGCGGCTCGTATCACGGATGCGAGAGATTTCACGTGATACACTCTAACACCGTCCTCGTTTTACAGGCCACCCTCGATCTCGATACTTTCTCCTCGTTCCACTCGCTCTATTGCCTCCTCCGCAACACCCCACATCCGATACTCTCTCTCTCTCTCTCTCTCTCTCTTCATCCCTCTCCTCTACGTGTAAACGATTATCTACACCGAGCTCGCTCTCGGTGACACCCACATAATCGGCCAGTCGCGACGATTATTTTCAGCGGCGCGAGACCGTTTAACGCTTACGAAAATCGTCTCTCGGCATGTCCGCGAGGATTCAATCGATCGAATATCGAAAATAATTTTGGATTTGTCGGAAGAGTTGTATTGAATTTCCATGAATATTCAAATACGTTATTTTATATAATCGATATGCATTTTATTTAAAATCAGCCAATACATGCAATAAATGCAAGTAACGAAGTTTTTAACGTTTCAGAGGAGCTCGATATCGCCGGCGGAACGCGAAAAGTACAGTAGGCCCCGTAGCACACCGGATCCTCAGCATCACGAGCACCTACACTTGAAAAAGATGAAGAAGGAGCAAGACAAGGATATAGGCCATGTAGGTAGCCCGCATGTTACTCCATGTTGTAAGATCATTCGGTTCGCCTTAATAAAGCCGTGCACGTTCTCTGCGACAGCAAAGCGATGGTGAAAAGAGCGACCAGGACTTGGTGGTCGACGATGCTAGCGAAGGACCGACGAGTCCTGCTGCGAATGGTACTACCTCACCGAGAGAGAATGGCCTTGACAAGTTAGGACCTTCCTCGGTGCCGTTGAGCGGACAAGTCAAAAAGGAAGTACCACCTCCATCGCCTAGAAGCGGTACCAGTAGCAACGCAAGTACCCCGTCAGCAAAGAAAATGGAGGAACGAGAAAAAGCTACCACTCCTATTTCAAAACCAGTTACGCCTACTTCGGCAGGTACGTGAAAGATCCCCTCTCCTATTAATTTTCTATAATATATTAAATTTACCGAAGGAATATAGATAAAAAAGAATATGTTTTTACTCGACACAGGTGGCAGTAGTTCGGGTTCGGGTGGTCTAAAGCCATCGAGTTCTAGTAAGCCTCTTGTCTCCGCTTCGGCGGTAGGCCCCTATCCACCTCATTATCCTCCGCCTCATCATCCGCCCGCAGGACCTCACGTGGATATGCTCGGCTATCCTCCTGCCGCTTTGAACGGATATCCCGCTAGACCGCCACTTCAACAGCTTTATGATCCTCACGGTAGTATGAGAGCACCACTCGGACCACTCGGTGTACCCGGTGGAAAACCGTAAGTCTCTTCGTTCCTTCGTTCTTTCGCTTTTCTACGAGTAGAAGACGGAATATATATATATGTAGAGTGTTCGTTCGCAGAGCCTACAGCTTCCACGTATTGAGCGACGGACAAATGCAACCGGTACCGTTTCCGCCTGACGCTCTCGCAGCACCAGGAATACCCAGACACGCGCGTCAAATAAATACTCTCACTCACGGCGAAGTGGTCTGTGCGGTGACGATCTCGAATCCGACCAAGTACGTTTACACCGGTGGCAAAGGGTGCGTCAAGGTCTGGGACATCAGTCAAGGCGGGAGCGGCAGCGCAAAGCCGGTTTCCCAACTCGATTGCCTCCAACGAGACAATTACATCAGGTCTGAACGATTATCTAAGCTCTTACGATACATATTAATCCGTCAGATTCTACTTAGATATTACTAACAGCGACGATGTCTTTTCTATTGCGACTTACAGATCGGTCAAACTGTTACCGGACGGTAGAACGCTCATCGTGGGTGGTGAAGCGAGCAACTTGAGCATCTGGGATCTTGCGAGTCCAACGCCGAGAATCAAAGCGGAATTAACATCTTCCGCGCCTGCCTGTTACGCTTTAGCGATTTCTCCGGACTCGAAGGTCTGCTTCAGTTGCTGCAGCGACGGAAATATCGCCGTGTGGGATCTTCAAAATCAAACGTTGGTTAGACAATTTCAAGGTCACACGGACGGTGCCTCTTGCATCGACATATCTGCGAATGGCTCGAAACTCTGGACCGGTGGTCTCGACAATACAGTACGTTCCTGGGATCTTCGAGAGGGTAGACAGCTACAGCAACACGATTTCACGTCGCAAATATTTTCTCTCGGTTATTGTCCGAACGACGAATGGCTCGCGGTCGGAATGGAAAATTCAAACGTCGAAGTTCTTCACGCAACGAAACCTGACAAATTCCAACTTCATTTGCACGAATCTTGTGTCCTTTCGTTACGTTTTGCCTCCTGTGGCAAATGGTTCGTTTCAACTGGCAAAGATAATTTGTTGAATGCTTGGCGCACGCCGTACGGAGCATCGATATTCCAGGTAATCCTCGCGTTTACGCTCTTTCCTTATCTAACGAATTAACATGACGCAACGTAAATTTATCCTTTTCTTTTTTTTCTTTTTTTTCTTATTTACAGTCAAAGGAATCATCGTCGGTGCTCAGCTGCGACATCTCCAATGACGACAAGTACATAGTGACAGGATCAGGCGACAAAAAAGCGACCGTCTACGAAGTGATTTATTGAGTCGTTCTTTCGATAACGCTTCAACATTCGAAGAACATTGAACACGTGGGAATTTCAATGTACGTCGCGTTATGCGTCAAGATTTAAGACAGTATATGTTTCTTGAATGACAACTCAAAGTTTGTTCGTCGACCGATAGAAGAGATCACTTATCGATCACGGTGCAGACGAAGTTGAGAAAACCTCTTGTTGCCTCTTAAGGAGAACGGACGGAAAACAAGATGGACGCTAAAACCCGAATTAAAGAAATACCAACGTTCGCGATGATGAGAAAAATGAAAATTGCATCGCTCGTATGTTGGACGAACGTTGCGTTATGAGTATACACACACACACACACATACGCGCGCACAGCACACGCACGCACACACACACACACACACATATAAATATATATGTGTGTATATATATATATATATATATATATATATATATATATATATATATATATATATATATATATATATATATAGCTAGACAGAGATACAGACGAGAAACGCTTAGTTATTTAAGATTGTATAGGAAAAATTGGTAATAAGTAGGTACGAACGATGAAGGAGACGTAAAGATTCTTGTACGAAATTCTCTCTAAACGATAGGAGATAAAAGTCCGACGGAGCGTGTAATATGTTGCTAATGTAATATAGAAGACTCGATGCTATAAGTATATCTTTTACGTGTGATTGCGAGAGAAGCGATCGATCGATGAATCGATCGATCGATCGATATCGTGCACTTTATCGTACGCGTCGTTCTCCATTTTCGCGCTTGATCCTGATCGATCGTAAAATCGACAAGGGTGCTCGGCGACGCGTTGAACACCGGTCTAGTGTGTCGACTCGTCGAAAGTAGGAATGTGTGTCGTGATACAGAATTATACATAAGAAATACAAGAACAAGACAACAAAATATATCGAAGACGCGTATAAAAAGAGCGTTTATGCCAAAACAATACGAATGTAACGTTTATGGATGGAATCATTTGTCGATCGCACTGTGATGTTTAGAAAAAGCCCAAGTATATAAGAAGCATGATGACTGGTTCGTATTTCAAATGAGGAAGAGTATGCAATTTGATTTAGAAGATGTTTAATTCGATTATTATTTCAGTGTCGATCATCGATCACCGATGAGGACTTTACGAACGACATTGAATTGTTTTTAAATCTATTTCCATTTCATTTTATGTTAACGAGCGCGTACTCGAAATGGTTTAGGCATCACGTCCGATAAATCGACGAGCTCGTACGCGTAAGCCCGTTATTTCTCGCAGTAAGCATTGTCTCGAGCGTATCTCTGAACTCTCGTTAGTCCTTTTACAACTGCCAGTCTCTTACTACGTGCGAATGTGTTCATAGGATCGCGATCGCGTGCGTGCAGCTTGAACGTGCGTACGACGTGTGTACTACGAGTATAATATATGTTATTTTACAGATCGCGTATGTATGTATGTAAGTTCGACGAGCGGTTTACTGCAGCAAATGCGAGTCGATTCGCGTGCGAGACTCATTCTTTTTTGTTCATATCGATAAAAGAAAATGATTTTGTCTTATAGATAGGCATATTTCACTGTGACGCAAACATCGATCGAAAAATAAAATGCGTGCCCACGACGCCTTCGTTAATACGTACATACATACGTATTTTAGAAAACAAATATTTGACAAATTATTTTTATGACCGTAAACTTAGATTTAGGCCATCGCGCATCGGCAGATTCGGTCGGCGTACGAGCTTGCATCCGTATCATCGACTCGCGCGAAGCCAACGATAGCGATTTGCTCGTACCACTCTATCTCTTCTATTTCTCCCTCTCCCACTCTTTCTATCTATACCTCTCTGCGCTAATTAAAAAGATGTCGAAAGAGAAGCCTCCCAAAGTAGGGTACTAGTTGACGCCCATTATTAACCACTATCCCTTTCTCCCAAGCCGAACGGCGTAAGCAGCTAATGCATACGGAGATTTATATTTTGTTACAGGATGACACAAACGCAAAGAAAAAAAAACCGCAGGACAGATAACGTACGCGTCACTAAACGCGCATATTCGAAACGCTGTGATCGATCGAAAAAGTTGAAAATTAGAGATCGATTTTCTTTTTTTTTTTCTTTTTTTTTTTTTTTTTTTTTTAACGTTTCTCAAATGGAGAGGTTAAATGACACGATTTGTTGACGACGATCACAGTCGCGACGATTATATAGACCAATAGAAACAACGATACCTCAAGAAAACTCAATAGTTTATTATCTTTAACGGATCAATGTGTACAGAATCGATATTCTTTTACGGTAATATTAAAAAAAAAAAAAAGAAAAAAAAAAAAGAAAAAAGAAAGAAGAAGAGAAAAAACATACATACACAACGCGGACAAAAGTAATCGCAAATTTGATGCCTGCGACGATTACAATTTTTCTCCTTTTATTCCTATCCCGCGTTCATCGAATTATTATACCTCCGAAACTACTCGTGCTTCGCGTACCGATTGCGCGCTAATCGAAAGAACGGTCATTTATAACCGGACAAAAGATAGCCGACTGTTAATGTTTTCTTTCATCACTTTTTCATATCGTTCCTATAACTATGCGAGATTTGTTTTTTCGGCAATTAAATCATCTATATCTATCTATCTATATATATATATACATACATATATATATATATATATATATTTCGACTTGTTGTTTATCTTTTTACCCTCATACTTTTTCTCCGAGTATTTTTTTTTTCTTCTTCTTTTTTAACAAAGAAACGTCATCGTTCCTACGACTTTCGTACAATAATTCGTACTGTCGATCGCAGCGCCATTTGACGATAACTACGTATCGAAGCGAACGTGCTGCCACCGGATCGAGCGGATTTTTGGCAAACCCTCACCGGTGCGATAAGTTACAATATGGCCGCCGAGAAAGCGCGTTGCATTACATTTTGATCCCATATTTTAGCCCATTTATATATTATTTAGTGTAATAAAAATAGTCAGCAAGATGAATATGTCTGTGGAGAAAAAGAAATATCCTTCGGCATTACCAACGAATTGGTCAACGAGGGAGGAAACAGCTAGGAAAAGTCAAAATCAATTAACGTCTACGGGAAAGGTTGATGTTTATTATTACAGGTATGTATTTAACGATAATTGTAATATTATTTATAAAACGATATAGAACGTTTTAAGTGAAACGTCGTATAAAAAATATCACTGGTGGGATTAATCGTATGAAAGTGATAAATTGTTGGTTATGTTTAATGATTATATTCGTTCGATTGATTATACTCGTTGATTTTAGCCGTGGTGTAAGAAACGACGCATCATTGGTACCACCTATAAGGCAAACGGCTTCCATATTTAAACAGCCGGTTACTATATACAAAACGCAAGAGGGAAAAGTAAAGGATTTAAAGCATGGTAATCAAGAGAAACCAAAACAGGTTAGTAGACGGACGTACTAATGGGACATAAAGCTGGTTCCTTATTGGTATTGACCTTATAAGAAATGGTTTTTCATATTGATAATGTATCTTTTATATGGAATCCGCTAGCACCTACTTTTATTTCACTTTAAGTAATCTCTATGAGACAAGTTACTACGATTTTGATACACCTTACCGCAGTGAATCGTTCTCTCCGTTCTTCATCCATACGTATGATACTTAAAAATATGGCATGCTTTTTCCAAAGATTTATGTACATCAGAGAAACGTTCTAAGAAGGGATCGCTCTAATATAGGAAACATTTGAAACCATTTTGTGTGCCTTCCCTTTTGATTCTCATGTTACAAACATCCAATCGTTCCCTTAGGAAGGAGCCGATAAAGCTGATGGCAAATACGGCTCCCAAGATAAGCCTAAGCAGGTAATTCTATTTAACGCGCTCGTCAAAACATTCGTATGATTTTTACGTTACTGTATCCTACTTTTTGTGAAAACTTTGCATCGATTACCCTATTGTAATGCATTGTAATTGCGCATACCATGATATATGATGATGCAAATGCTTCTCTTAGAAAGTCGATGCGATGGATTTGTTGGTACGTTAGAAATTAATTTCATTTCTACTAGCTTTTAAATTTTCTCCTACTTTACTTTCCCACACGTAACACTCACCTTGCAAGGTATACAGTTTGACATTTATTTTGTGAAGTAACCTTTTGTTGTAGCATCGATGGTAATTATATACTTTTATTTTATACATTAGTTACTTCCGATATATAAGCCCTTGACCTTGAAGGTAACCTTACGATCCTAATTAACTATTACCGTAATTTTCCAGCTTTTTTGGGAAAAACGTTTAGAGGGCCTAAGAGCATGCGACCCAGATGGATACGAATTTGATGCAATGGATCTACCAAAGTCTCTAAGGCCCGTTGGACCTTACATAACCGAAGAAACATTGTTGCAAAGTGTGGCAACGGCTCTTCACGTATCCTCACAACCGGTTACGGGTCAAACGGGATCTAAAACGGCATTGGAAAAAAATCCTGGTGTATTTCTTAATCCCGATCAACCCCTCGTACAGGTAGAAGAGTCTATAACTTTTGACAGAGTGTTTAATCTTTAACATCGTAATGATTTTAAACAATCATATTCGTACTCACGGTCGAACGTTCTAATTAAATCTAATCATCAAAATGGTATATCTTTAAAGGCTGTTTCTATAGCGGATGAAGACATCAAACGACAAGAAGATCGCGTAGCGCTAGCGAGAAAAAAATTACAAGAAGCCTTACGAGGGATGCCTACGTAAAGTCTCTTTTAGCTATATTATCGATAATACATTCTTTAGCTTTAAGTTCATGTTAATTTATATCACGCATCAATTTTTATAATAAATGTTTTATAAAAAAGAAAATGAAAAAAGGAAAAAAGAGCAAAAATTGAGGGAGAGAGAGAGAGAGAGATCGAAAAGAAAAAGTTGGCGTCAAGGTGAAACGTTTTTTTGTGTGCTAATTTAGTCTTAAGTCGATTCCTTTCGGGCAAATACTTAATATCCACAGAAAAATCACGATTTGTAATCTATTACGTTAAAATTCTGATTAATGCGTCCTTACCTGCGTTAACTGGTCTCTCTATCGCAACATTTAATATTCCATCCAGCAACTTTCTCGTCTGGCATTATCCAGGCAACGTAACGTAATGTCTCGCAAATACGAGACGCAACATTCGAAGAAAGATGCACACGCAATCGGATTCTAGGTCATTAAACTTCCTTCAGCTGAGTTGCACGAAAGAAAGATCAAATTAATCAGATTGAAATCGTTCATGTTGGAAAGCGCTAAGGACAACCACTCGTAATCCGATATTGTCGTAAACGATCGAGCGTGTAGTAGGAAATTCGATCTTGTTCTGGTACAAGCCAAGAAAAAGAAAGAAGATATAAACGAGATTGAAGGAAATAAAGCGAAAGGGAGGAGAAGAGGTAGACAGCGTTTAAAATCGATCAAACTACTCTAAATATTTCAAGACTAAGCATGCGATATAAATGAAACGATTCGTTCGAGAACGCTTTAGATGCGAGCAAGAAACTCGACCTACAGTAATCGGAAATAAAATGTAGACTCCCATTAAAATCTCGTTGCAATTACATATATAATTTAAGCAGAGGAAAAGGTGGAATAAGAAAAAGAACGGAATGGGGTGTGGAAGAGAAGGGCATATTTATTATTACGCTGTAGGGCTTGGCTCTTTAGCAGCGATTCAATCTTTCTTCGCAATTCTCGTCGAGTGACGGAGAAGAGATAGAGAGAGAGAGAGAGAGAGAGAGAGAGAGTACCTAGAGTGAAATCGTCGGTACTCGGCGATCAGGGCGAACGAGCCCGGGTCAATAAAGCCCTTTTTTTTCTTGTAAACGACTTTACGCTCGAGCAACGACGCGCAAGGTCTCACGGCTAGACGGGACAGAAGAGAAGCGCGAAAAGAAGAGGACGACTTTTTTCGAATCATTTGAAAAGAAGAAACAAAAAAACTATTTCACGTACGAAGGAAAGACGAATAAGAATAAGAGAAGAAGAGTGAACTTGCGTTGTTGTGCTTTAGCAAGAGAGAGGATAAAATGAAAAAGAAAGTGAGAGAAGGAGAGACTCGTGCCATCGTCTGGGAACGGGTAGACGAGATGCCTTCGTTCGAAGCTCGACTCGTCAACAAAAGAAATACCCGAGGCCCCCAGGTATATAATAGGTATATAGTACATACAATGGCGTATCGCCAGCTTTTCAGGTAAGCCAGAACGAACAGCCAGGTAAGCCAGGTGGTAACCTTCTTTTTTTTCCCTCTCTCTCTCTCTCTCTCTCTCTCTCTCTCTCTCTCTCTCTCTCTCTCTCTCTCTCTCTCTCTCCCTCTTCATATTCTTCGAGGCCCTCAACCTCGTCGTCCTTTTCTCACCATCATCGTCCAACAGCTGTTTCCCTGTGCGTTTCGCCAAAAGGCTTGCCCTTTTTCCTCCTCGACGTCGCGATCGAACCAGATCGTTCCTTGCCCTCGGCCTGCACCATTTTTAAATCTTTGCGACTCGTTTCATTTCTCCCCTTTCAATCTACCTTCTTATGTGTGCGTCTGTGCTAGTACGTACAAATATTAAAGTCGAAGGAAAGACGAGTAAATTGTAGCTCTATTGGCTCTATAATGGCGGAAAACCCGCATCGTAGTGACGTACGCGACACCCTACGGTTCGACGCGATTCATTCTCATTCCACTACCCTTAGTTTCCTCCTTGGTAGGATCGAATGGATTAGCTCGAGGCTGATGAGCACGAGAAAAGACGTCGGGGTGCCCAATTTCGAGGAACATCGTATTTTTCTTGATAGCAATACGTCGTACAAATGGTTCGTTAGCCGGAATTGATTTATTGTTCTTTCTTAAGGAAGACAAATATTCCGATGTAGCCTTAATCAAAGAACAGGAAGTAGCAGAAAAAAAACTTGGTTAAATGATCAAAATTCTGAGTCTGATTATTTGCAACTTTGCAACTTTTCTCTCTCTCTCTCTCTCTCTCTCTCTGCAGAAAGAGGAAACGAAGTTAATAGAGGATATAATCCGTCTCGTGCGATACTAGCATATAAATAGAGCGAACTGTAGAACGAAGCGTTATCGATCTTTCAAGCAGGCGTTCGACCGACGGAAGTCGAGCGAGCTGACCGAGTTGACCAGCGGGTATATAGGCGTTCGCCTCGAAGTCTCGAATCGACCGGAAGCGAGTACGATTTTTCACAAAACATCTGTCTCTTGGAAATGGCAGTCAACAGCAGCACCGTTCGTTTGTAACGGCACGAAAATAATACCAAAGCTGATACGTGCAAATGCAAAGGAAGCAAGTCGATTGAAAATGAATCGTGCACACATTTTTTCCTCATTATTTTCTCATTAAGCAATCGATCTTTGAGAGTCGTCTCGTACTTTATCAAGAATGAAAATTAGATGTAGACGCGTTAGAGGGATTGTACGAGTCATGCGGCTGTCTCGAGATCGTAAAGTTTTATTTTATCGATCCTTTACCTACGTCTATTTCAATCTTCGTAGAAGAGTTCATTGTTTGGCGAATGTCATCTCTCAAAGAGTGGACTCTCTCGCAGCCGATGTACCCGAGAGACGTGAAAAATCGACGTTCTCTAAAGGAGGCGTTGGTCCATCGGTCTCGATGGAAGAACAGCTGGGGGACCTTCGACTCCCAACTGGCAACACGTAATCGATGTCGACTGACTTTCTCTCTCGTAGGCTGCGCGAGAGAGAGGAGAGGGGTCCAGAGGCAAAATAGGGGGGGGGGGAGGGAAGGGAAGAGAAGAGAAGAGAAAGAAGAGAGAATGTATGCACGCATAGCCATGGGTTTTCGCTTGAACACGGAACACGCCAAGCTTTCCGCAGCCTCCGCTCTTGGGACCTATCTCGAAATCTTTTCTCTACCTTCCATTTGTTTCCCTTTTTCCGTTTTACAGGCCCCGACACAAGGAAACCTCTCTATATAGCCCGTCTTTACATAGGAAAACGTCTAACGATTTTCGATATATGTATAACGATATTAATATTCTTCAAAGATAACATTTCTTTTTACAGTCTCGATATTTTATATATAACAAAATATATACGTATACCTACCTACGTATAGATATTTTATATACTCAGGACATTTTTATTTATCGAGCGTAGTACATAGGAAAGCTTAAAGACCGCTCTCGCTTTCCGTCTGGCTCCATTGTTGTCCCGTTTCGTTTCGAGCGCAGAAAAAAGATCGAAATCTATTGAACCGTCTGAAAAGCGGCCCTCTTCTCTCGACGTTCGTTCGCGCTCCCTTTTCTACGTTTCTTCGTCGTCTCCATTCGACCCTCCGCCTTTCGCTTCTCCTACAACCAAGTTCTTCTTTCGATCGAAGACTGCTCCCTCTCTCTCTCTCTCTCTCTCTCTCTCTCTCTCTCTCTCTTTTCTTCCCCTTCTCGTGCCACAGACTCCAGACACTAGCAAGAAGGGTGTCGCAAGAAAACTTCCGAACGCAAGAAAAATTTACGTTCTGTATGTACCCGTCTCGTGGTGCATTACAAAATGTATAACGTTTAAATAAAGTAGAATAATTACAAAGCCATCTCCATTAGCTTTCGAAAACAAAGAAGAATAATGTTTTATTAAACTCGAGCGATTTCTTTGATCTCCCTTTATTAAAAGATAAAAAAGATGATATATTTCATGAAAAAACGTCCGATCGTCGTCGTAATATAACGACTCAAAGGAGGAAGGGGACAAGGTCGAGGACGTCCTAGAGATTGCGAACGCAACGATGCATCTATCCGGGAGAGCGAATTATCGAGATATCGATCGACTATCGCTTAATATCCGGTTACCCGCAAAATCGTGTGGCCTCCCGCACTGGAGAGTATGGCCGAGAGCGTCTCTGACCGAAACCCTCTTCTCGGCGGTTTGTCTGTCTGTCCTTCTCTCTCTCTCTCTCTCTCTCTCTCTCTCTCTCTCTCTCTCTCTCTCTCTCTTCTATAAAGGACCGTCTCGCGAGCTATGAAAACACGAATAGAATGCATTAGATCGCGCGTTTGTCGGTGATCGTTCGATGTAACAAACGTTCGAATATTAATTATAAAAAAAAAAAGTTAATCGCCGCGATTGCGTTGATGATCGTAGATATGTTCAATTCGATCAGATCTAAAGGTTTTTTTATAAAAATAGAATGCACACGCGTTTGATATATATTGTCGTCGATAGGAGATTAAATAATAATCTTGCGTCGCAAGGAATGAAAGAATGATCATCTATCGTCATCCAGAGAAGAATCTTTCCAATTCGTCGTCGTCGTCGTCGTCGTCGTCGGTGCGGCTAGAAGCAACTCATTGTCAGACGGCAGCCGACTCAGAGGCCAGCAATGCGGTTCTCCCGCGTTGTTACACCCTGCTCGATCGAAATCGAAAGAAATGTTCTCTCGCACGGTCGCGCGAAAGCGATTCAGCGCCGCGGCAGCGCTACATCGGCTTTGCACACCTTGCCGAGGACGGGAGGGCCGGCTCTTGGGAGCGCTTTCGCAAAGCAACGACAATGATCGCCGTGGAAGGCAACCGGTTGCACGCGCTAAAAATACGCTGGACGACGCGGAACGCCGAAGAGGATACTGATCGGCGCGCCATCGCGGGAAGGCAACTATTTCCAAAGGTTCAGAGTCCCTTTTAATCCCTCCTTCATCTTATTCATTCTCATCTTATTTTTCACATTTGACAAACTCGATAACACATTCGATATTTTGAAAAACAATTTTATTGGTAAACAAGGAAGGATGACACGGAAAGGAATGATTCATTTGTTTTGTTGACGATGAGTAGGTCTTTGATAACCGATTACCTTTCCAGCGAAACTTTGACTAATAACATTTATCTATTTCTCATTGAGATATATGATCTGTCCCGAGACGACAAGATTCAATAACATTTATTAATACAACGTGTATGTTGTGTAGTCTTTCAAAAGTCTATACCGTTATGAGTAATAAAGCCCTTTTCAATTGTCACGATCTCTGTACTTCTTATATCGAACATATCTTATCTTACGACGAAATTCAAATCGTATTGTTAAACGCGATAATGTTCCTTTGTTTTCCTCGATTTTAGCCAAAGAGAAGAGATCGCTTATGCCTGTGCATCGATATCGGAGGAGATACATCGGCTGGGAACAAAAGGGCTTTTATAGTATCGCCGATGATGTTGCTGGCTGATTCCGAATGGGGCAAAGCTCGTCTTATTTCGTGCGATTCCGCTCGTGGTTCGTCGAGATGAGAGCTCTCGAGGAAGCATCGACGAGGAGGAGGAAGCCACGGAAACATCGGTACGGCTCGTAACGAGCTTCGAAAACACGATAACTCGGGGGTATTTACGAGCGGGTGAGGAGGTAGGAGCGCGAGAACGCTCGGCAGGTGCTCCCCTGGGCAAAAGGTGGCGTCCCGAGACAGCCTTGAGAGAGAACGAGAGAGAATGAGAGAGAGAGAGAGAGAGAGAGAGAGAGAGAGAGAGAAAGAGACGCACCACGGGTCGTTGGATTGGACGAGCGAGGAGAAACAAAATCAGCCGGTCGGCTAGTCGCTCGGCTAGTCGTTCGAATCGTGCCTTTGCTCGCTCGACCGAATCCGATCGTGAAATTCAATGAATCTTTCTCTCTTACTCTTTTTATTATCTCTATCTTATCTTATTTTCTATGTACCTATTATTTCTTATCGCCTGGTTAATTAGGTGCCGATAATCCATGCTTCTCATTCTATTATTCATTGGCCATAATTTCTTCGAACGCGTCATCATCTCGTACATGAAAGATAGGTACGTTCCATTTTCAAAGGATCGAACAAGAGTCATTAAAAAAGGATGGAAAGTTAAAAAAAGATTCGCAAAATATAGGATGACGGGAAAGCTTGCTCATCGTATAAATGTAGTTGCTTCGACGCCAACGCGACGATATCATAAATATCGGCATACTTCCATGAAATTTATGTAAACCGATGCTAAACTATAAATCCCATGTATCGACATGGATAGATAAAAGCAATCGAATATCTATATTAGCGTCCTGTTAACATTACGTGTTTTCGAGAAATCACAAGGCGCAAAGAAACGAATCGATGCCCGTTCCAATTTTCGAGCGTTGCCCTATAATGCGTTTGTCGCGGCTGCCGTTGTTGGATTAATTTCATCGCATTTTCAACTATCGACCACGAATTTATTTATTCGCGAAATAATTTCGTTTACGATATATACACTCGTACCGCGTACGTGTGAGTCACGAATTATCGATTTTTATCTCGACTCGATATTAAATACGTTCCTCATCAAAATAAGAGTCTTTTAGCCGTGGGAGAAAAGGAACGGTTCTACCTATGAGATAAAAGCCGTTGGTTTCACGGAAAAGTCGAAGGCTGAACGAACGAACGAACGAACGAACGAACGACCGACCGTTCGATGAAAAAAGAGAATACAAGAGAAAACGAAGGTTCGTCGACAGAGAACAATGAAACACGGCTTGCACCTTGGTTCAAGGTCTATCGTCCTTTTTTCTTCTCTCTGCATCGTTTTAGCCAAATTCTCTGCTTTCTCTTACTTAACAAAACCGCTACCTGAACAGGTGTTGACCAATCGAACTGGCAATTCGAGAGAAGACTGGATCGCAGGTATACGGTTTTGCGTATTTTTCCATGCTTTATACGTTTCTACAAAATAACACGTAAACGAATGTATTAGTTTCTAGTCGAATTATCTCATCAATTTCTTCTATTTTAATCAATGCGTTATTTTTTTTTTTTTTCTTTTTTTATGCGAGAAAGAAGATGCCGACGTCGAATTAAACGACGATAGATCGAACGAAACTTAACTCGGCTGAATCGTCG